>NC_061849.1:4921407-4926407 GCF_019202785.1 Penaeus chinensis
ACTCTCCCTTATAACGTACCCTGACAATTGCATTTAGCCTCTTCTTTACACAAGGCTTGATTCCCTCTACCCAAGCCGTGTAGATATATAACTTTGCATAGTTTCTAATTCCCATTCTACGCAAACCCACGATGTCCTATGTAAGTGTTCGTATATGTTCCTGTTCCTTATTCTCCCCTTTGCCTAATTTCTCTCTTCCCTTTCTTCCTCGTGGTCTTAGAGTGAAGGTAGGAGGGTCGTTATTCCCACAGTCGGAAAATAACAAATATTTATGAGGGTAACAACTCACCACTAGAAGCAGTTATTGTTGCTCGGATGAGGAAAAGGAAATAACTTTTGGCTTTCTTGCGTGCACTTTCACGTCGTTCCAACTCCACTAACTCATTTTATCATCTCCCTTATAAAATCTTCTAATCAGCTTTTACAGAGATACGAATTCTTTCTTCTCTGTTTCACACCAGGTAAAAAAAAATAATTATCTCTCTATTTCTCTATTTTCGTTATTCTCCCTTCACCAATGGCCCTAACCCTTCTCTTTCGGGCTTTGTTCACCCTGCTTTATCTCTCTCTCTCTCTCTCTCTCTCTCTCTCTCTCTCTCTCTCTCTCTCTCTCTCTCTCTCTTTCAATCTCGCTCTCGCTTTCTTTAAATCTTTCTCTCTCTCTCTCTCTTTCTCTCTCTCTCTCTCTCTCTCTCTCTCTCTCTCTCTCTCTCTCTCTCTCTCTCTCTCCCTCCCTCCCTCTACTCCCCACCGCCCCCCCCTCTCTCTCTCTCTCTTTCTCTCTCTCTTTCTCTCTCTCTCTCTCTCTCTCTCTCTCTCTCTCTCTCTCTCTCTCTCTCTCTCTCTCTCCCTCGGCCGCTGGCTCTCTATCTCTTTCTCTCTTTTTTCTCGGGGAAAAAAAGGACTTCTGAAAGATCTCGAGGACCAGCTGACGCCGTGAAAGTGTCTCCGAGGCCGTCGTTAGGGGCGAGGGCGAAGGAATAAGACGGCTTCAAAGCCGCCACTCGGAGGGCCTCACAACGCGTCTGGCAGCAGCTGTTGGCTAGGCGAGGAGAGTGCGTGTGTTTGATTTCACTTCTCGCTGAAAGGACTTGTTATTGATTCTACACATTTTAGGTATTGTTATTTTCATCAGCGTGGTTGGTGGCTGGCCTTCGCCTCTATTAATATTTGTGTTTTTTTGCATATACACATCTACTCATTTATATTTTGACATCCTCTCTCTCGCTCGCTCTCTCTCTCTCTCTCTCTCTCTCTCTCTCTCTCTCTCTCTCTCTCTCTCTATCTATCTATCTATCTATCTACCTCTCTCTCTCTCTCTCTCTATCTATCTATCTATCTATCTCTCTCTCTCTCTCTATCTATCTATCTATCTATCTATCTATCTCTCTCTCTCTCTCTCTCTCTCTCTCTCTCTCTCTCTCTCTCTTTAGTACATATGCTCATCTCTTTAATCATCTATCTATATCCATATCTACCTATATCTACACACACACACACGTGCGCCATGAACTGTTATATTTATAGATAGATAGATAGATAAATAGATAGATATATGCATATGCATGTGTGTGTGTGAGTGTGTGTGTGTGTGCATGCGTGTGTGAATATATATATATATATATATATATATATATATATATATTGTGAACATATACAAACAGAGAAGCGCAGTTGTATAAAGTTTGTTGAATTTATACTTTGTCATATCCGCCGCTAGTAAGCTCCTCATGGAAAAAAATGAATTGCGAGGCAAATATCTTAAATGCAAGTTCACTGTGCGAAAGTGCTGCCAACGTTTTTCTTTCTTGCCATTTTCGGCTTGCTTACCTCCTGATTATGACATTTTTCTTTCGCTTCACAATTTCAAGAAGGATACACACACAGATATTTATAATAGAGTTGTACTAGAATACAAGTGTAACTTTGAGAAGTCTCTGTCTGTGCGTGTGTCTGTTTGTCTATCTGTCTGTCTGTCTGTCTTTCTATATATACATTAATATATATATACAAATATATATATATACATATATTTATATATATGCTTATATATATACATATATATATATAACATATTTATATGTAATATACATATTTATATATAAAGATATATATATATATATATATATATATATATATATATATGTAGTATATGTGTATATACATATATATATATATATATATATATATATATATATATATATATATATATATATATATATATGTATGTATTTATATATGTATATATATATATATATATACATATGTGTGTGTGTGTGTGTGTGTGTGTGTGTGTGTGTGTGTGTGTGTGTGTGTGAGTTTACATATATATCATAGGGAATTTATATATAGACATATATATATATATTTATCTATTTATATGCTTATATATATATATATATATATATATATATATATATATATATATAACCATGCTATCTTAAGATAGCTAGGTTTCAAAATGTTATAATATCTGATCTTTATGCATACCTGCGTAGTTGTTGAAGTTGACACGTGAAAGAAGGGCATGAAGATGCAAGTCTCAGTAAAGTCTGAACATCAAAGGATATCCTGACACATTTTTTTTTTTTTTTTTAATGAAATTCTGTCAAGTTCGTATTTGCTGCAAATTCTAAAGGAGGGAGAGAAAGGGAGAGAGAGAGAGAGAGAGAGAGAGAGAGAGAGAGAGAGAGAGAGAGAGAGAGAGAGAGAGAGAGAGAGAATAATAATAATAATAATAATAATAATAATAATAAGAGAGGGAGAGAGAGGAGAAAAAGAAGAAGGAGAAGAGAGAGAGAGAGAGAGAGAGAGAGAGAGAGAGAGAGAGAGAGAGAGAGAGAGAGAGAGAGAATAATAATAATAATAATAATAATAATAATAAGAGAGGGGGAGAGAGGAGAAAAAGAAGAAGGAGAAGAGAGAGAGAGAGAGAGAGAGAGAGAGAGAGAGAGAGAGAGAGAGAGAGAGAGAGAAAGGGAGAAAGAGAGAGAGAGAGAGAGAGAGAGAGAGAGAGAGAGAGAGAGAGAGAGAGAGAGAGAAAGGGAGAAAGAGAGAAAGAGAGAGAGAGAAAGAGAGAAAGAGAGAGAGAGAGAGAGAGAGAGAGAGAGAGAGAGAGAGAGAGAGAGAGAGAGAAAGGGAGAGAGAGAGAGAGAGAGAGAGAGAGAGAGAGAGAGAGAGAGAGAGAGAGAAAGAGAGAGAGAAAGATAGAGAGAGAGAGAGAGAGAGAGAGAGAGAGAGAGAGAGAGAGAGAGAGAGAGAGAGAGAGAGAGAGAGAGAGAGAGAGAGAGAGAGAGAGGAGAGAGAGAGAGAGAGAGAGAGAGAGAGAGAGAGAGGGGGGGGGGGGGGGGAAGGAGAAGGGGTGAAAAACAACGATATGATTAGTTGTAGGAATGACAACGACTGAATGAATCTTAATGATCTTATAGTAATAAATTTTATTGCGATTATCACAGATATAATAAGAACAACACCATATGATATTTCCACCAAATGTAATAAGATGAACTAATTATGACCACACTGATTATGCTGATATATTGATAGAATAGAGAAATAATAACAGAGCTATATTAATTTCCAACAACTACCATAGATAATTCAACGAATCCTGTAAACCATTAACCAACATACCCATTCATACTTCCATGGAAAACTGAACATCAGTATTCCGTGAAAGTATGAATGGGTACATCAGTATTCATCGCTGATCAAACAAAATTATATTTTTTACCACCCCCATCGAAGTCTAATAATAACTGTGTCTAGAAAGCAATAGCACCAAACGGAAAGTCAGTTTCATCATTTTTTGTATCACCAAAGAGGAAGGGAATGGAATTTAGCCAAAGTTTTTAGCAAATTAGGAATAAAGTTTGCCATTGCGATCGTCACAGGTCAAACTTTGGCAATCTAAGAGAAAGTTTCAAAAGTGTGTTAAAGAAGCTGCATGGAGGACGGTCATTTAAACTCGGCTTTTATTATGACGGAAGAGGATTTAGACGATAACGAAGAAAAGTTAATCTAAATATTCCTCTTCAAGATTTTCTTTTTGGAATTTAAAATCCTAAACACACTTCAGTTTGCTCGAGCGTAGACACATTTTTAAAAACATATATACATATTTTTTACACAAAAACACACATATCTATATTTACTTAAACACACACACACACACACGCATATATATATGAATATATATATATATATATATATGTATATATGAATATATATATGTATATATGTATATCATATATATGTATATATATTATATATCACATATATTACATATACGTATATATATTTTTATATATATATGCAGATACATGTATATTATGTATATATATACATATATGTATTGTGTATATATACATTACAAATTATATCCATTATTATATATACTTTATATAAATGTTTATATACATTTGTATAATATAAATTACATTAATTATATATACATACATACATACACACATATATATGTATATACATAAATATATACATATATAAACATACATATATATATACATTCCTATTTTCATATGTATATGTACACATATATATATATATATATACACGCATATATATGTGTATATATACATTTACATATATATATATATATATATATATATACATATATGTATAAATACATCATTGAATATATATACACATACCTATACATATATCTATATACATATATTCATATATATTTTGTATGTATTTTTATATATAAATACACACATATACACACATATATATATACATATATATGTATAGATATACATATATATATATATTTACAAGTATATATATGTATATATATACACCTTTCGATATATATACATGTATATAAATGCGTGACAGCCGCGATGATCCAGTGGTTAGAGCTGTAGACTCTGACCAAGTTCAATTCCTTGCCACGGCAGTCGTGAAAATGCGTGTTCTCTGACTACCCGAGAAAACGACATATCGCCTTGAGAAGTCCAACGCAAGTGTCGTGGGGG
>NC_061849.1:4951407-4953907 GCF_019202785.1 Penaeus chinensis
CGTGCATTTCCTCAAATTATGTTCTGGGCAAGTTTGCTAACGCTGTATATTCTGAATGTTTTTTTTTTTTTTCGTCTTTCTTTTTTTGTGAATAATAAATTCGAGAATGCTTCAGGCAATGCAGAAGCAAGGAATCCAAGTAAATGTGGTTCGTCAACACAGCTGCTCGTGCGGTGGCCGGTCCTTAGTACGCAGTTCCCTGTGAAGCCGAAGCAACATGGATAAGAACTATTTCGTTACCCTTCGGCCGTTTAGTGGATAGATGTATCGCATATGCTTAAGTGTGTGTGTGTGTGTGTGTGTGTGTGTGTGTGTGTCTGTTGGTGTGGTGTGTTTCTGTGTATTATATACTGTGTATATATGTATATATACATGTATATATACATATATACATGTATGTATTTATATATAAGTAAATATATATATGAATATATACATATATATATATATATATGTATATTCATATATATATATATATATATATATATATGTGTGTGTGTGTGTGTGTGTGTGTGTGTGTGTGTGAATATATATGTATATACATATATATGCAAGTATGCATATATATGTATAAACAAGAAATTTGAAATGCCTGTAAATCGCATTTGAACGCAAGGTTACTTCATAATACACTTAATCTATGCTTTACACATAAAAGTTGATATCGATATAGATTATTTTCGACGTCTTGTTTTAAACCATAAAAAATGCCATAACGAAACAGAATGAAAAATAAATACATTTCGGTGATATAATATTGTATCGCCGAAATGTAACAAGACTTGTATTAATAATATGTCAGTACACCACTAGATGATGAAGCCTGTTAAACGAGCAGCCAGACATTATACAAATGAAAAATGTATAGTTCACTATTAAGTACGATCTCAAAAACTAAATGCATTATATTCCGTTTTATTAATCGAGATGACTGTTGAAAGGATGACAGATTGGTGTTGATATATATATTTTTTTTTATATATAATTGACAGGTTGATAATAATGAGTTGACTGACTTGCTGTGATATTCAGATATATTACAAGCATCCAGCCATCACTAACCTCATAATTAGACCTTCGCTTATGAAGCACATTTATTTTGACATTATGATTATCACAATCAAAACGTCAGTATTGTTCCGCTACATCGCGAAGCATACCTAGCGTTTTACTTAATTATGGATAATTTGGAAAAACATATAATTCAAAGCAATTAACACCTGGCCAAGAACCCGAGCAATTAATCGAGTAAATGGGCAACAATATCAACATCAAACTACCTTAAGAGACCAGATTTTATATCAGCACAAGACAAATTATAACAATATTATTATTATAATAACGATAATGACAATATTAATGATGATGGTACCAACAACACCATTAATAATAATAACATAACAATACTGATGAGAGCAACAATATAAGAATATATAATAACTATAATTTCAACATTATTGATGATAACCCCAAGGTAATCCTCCTATACACGCAGACTTTACCCTTTTTTACTGATGACTAACAGTAGAGATGAAAGACAACGATTCATCAGAAAGTCGGGACTTAAGACTGCAGGAGGATGTTATTGTAAAACAAAGAACAGGAGAACAACAACATTCTTATTCTCTCTTTATGTTATCTTTTTGTAAAATGCTTATAGACTATTAACTTTTTTTTAATTTCTGTTCTAATTAAATGCGATTTCTATAAATAAAATGCTCTCTCGTCATCGTCAAATAGATTTAGGTGTTTTCTGTCAATGTTGTGATTGATGTAGGCACGTAAGCATGCACTCATACCTACGTGTTTGACGAAATGAAATGCTAATGCTTGATAATCAATCCAACCGTGTCATTTTTTTAGGGAGTGTGTGTGATTAATTACAGCAGAACCTCACTTCAGTTTGTAGGCTTTATATTCAAAATGCAAACCAACGCGCTTATACATACAGACGCACGCACGCACACACACACACACACACACACACACACACAAACACACACACACGCATACACGTACGCACGCACGCACACACACACACATACACACACACGCATACACACACACACACACACATACATGCACGCACGCAAACAAAAACACAAACACAAGCACTTGTTCGCTCGCGTGTGTGTGTGTGTGTGAGTGTGTGTTCGTGCGTGCGTGTGTGCGTACGTGCATATGTGTGTGTGTATCTCTGCAATACAACAATGATAATGATAACTTGAATAATGATAATAAAGATAATGATACTGATGATGATAATTATAACGATGATGGTAACGATAATTAGAATTAGAACTATAATAAAAATAACAACAATAACAACCATGATAACCATAACAATAATTATGATAATGATAGAAATATTAGAGATTATGATGATGATGATGATAATAATAATAATAATAATAATAATAATAATAATAATAATAATAATAATAATAACTATGATGATAATGGTAACAATAATGATAGTAATAATAATGATGATAATAAA
>NC_061849.1:4971407-4976407 GCF_019202785.1 Penaeus chinensis
TTTTTTTTTTTTTAAGGAGTAGTCTCAGTATAATATATAACAATGTCGTTGTTACTATGCAGGTCAAATTATGCTACATAGGAAGTAAAAATATTATGGCACTATGTATGCAAAAACAGAATTACCATATATTGATATATATAAAAGGAAGACAATTTTGTAAAGGAAAACCCGTATATCGTATTATTTTACAATTTGTTCTTATTAATTCCATTTTATAAAGCCACTCTCTGTCACCGAGAGAAGCCTAAGGTCTTGCGTACAGAAAAAAAACAAAATCTGCTTTTCTCGTTATGACGGAGAATGTGATTGTTGTCTAGACCATCCCACCTTTCGAACGAATAACCACACCTCCCACTCCCCCCCCCCCCATTTTCTGTACTGTTTTCGTCGTAAAAGACTTAAAAACTTTTCGCCCAGTGTTTGCCGCATAAGATAAGGTGTTGTGTAAGATGTCAAACAAAAGGATTAGACCTCAAAAACACCCTTATCTACAGACCTCAAGGACCATTCTACAGTTTTCATAATGGTTGATCATATAAAGAAAAGGTATGAAAATAATAATAAAAAAAAAAAAAAAAAATCTTCTTGCGTAACGGATTCATCACTAATAAACCCAGACCACTGGGTGGTTCTAATTTTATCTTCCGGCCGCTTGATGGGAATTTGCATAAATCTTTACTTCATTTTCGAGGCGTTTGTAAATTGGTTTTAACCCTAATTACCTAATACATCAAAGAACAGTAATTTATATTTCCATAGGCAAGGCATCAGCAACTGTATATGATTTCCCTACGTGCCTCTTTCTTTCTTTCTTTCTTTTTTTCTTTTTTTTCCTTTTTTTTCGGGGGGGGGGGGGGGTAATAGGAGCGACCGGTTGGAGTTAACCATAAAGAGAGTGAGTTATGGGAAGCTGAGCCTCGCCTGGGCTGTGCCTATGAGGAAAGCCCGGCGGGTGCCATCTAATGCCAACTCGAACAACGTGTGTCAACTGGGACTGAATCGACTAAGCTTATTCCTTACCCACCGCGGTGCCCAATTCCAACAGTTACTTCCTGACGGCGCCTGGGCGGGACGCGAATCACCGACCCCTCGAAAGAGACGCTGACACTTTATCAATGTACTAGTCCAGAGGTTAAAGGGAAGAACTGAGGTGAAAATATCACTGTCTGGAAAATAAGTAGGCGACACTGATAAGTTTTTATACTTACATTCATAACGTCTGCGGAGTTAAGGCCTGTGATGTAACCCCTACTTTGTCTACTCTTTCTCCATTTTGCACGGTGGTATGCGTAACGACTTTTGATATTGTATAAAACAACATATCTTGATATAATGCTTGAAATAATAGCAGCTCTGGGTACCCTATGCTACCGGTCGGACCAAGAGAGCTGGGATGACTCGAGGCAGGGTTGTCAGTCTAGTAATATATTTTGCTTTTCACGTAAATTCTGACGTAGCAATAAAGTAATAATGATGAAGTATAGGTATGACGTCTGACCGGTAGCGTTTGACGTCCGAGTCGATGGATGATAAATAACAGAAACCACAGATAATTGTTTATATGATGTATACAATATATTGTTTAATTTTCTTACCTCTAGTACATAACATATGATCTATGTATACATAAAACTGTTCTGGATTTGTGATCCACACTATGACAACGAAAATATAAAACCGAAAGCTAAACTTCCTTTAGTTTCTGTTGTGAAACAAAAAAAAATTCTGAATGCTACTGATTACATGGAATGCTTGTTGAAAGGTAATAGCAGTAAGGATCATGAGTTTACTGCAGAGGTATTTGATATAACCGAAATATACATGAAAACAGATATCTGTATAGCGGTTCTTGGCATTAATATTGATGCCACACAGTCCCACTCACCTATCCTTGAGTGTAGCTATGTAAGCAAACAAACAAAAAAGTTGCTCAGGGGGATTACTATGCCCATAAAGAACAAGCTTTCAGAGAAAACAACAGTTGTGACATCATAGTTTCGGAGTCAATCACGACTCGGCCAGTCTCAGCCAATCACAGCGCATCCAATCACCACCAGTCGTTTTCTCGCGACAGCTCTGACTCGAGGAAACACAAGAAGAGAGAAGCTGTGTGTCTTGCCAGCATACCAGGACACACTGGGGCTATTCTGGGAGAATCTGAGGACTACTGTAGCACCTTCGGGAGATCCCCAAAGACCTGCGACCTGCGACACCCTCCCACGGCCACAGCTCTGCTTACCAGCAGGACATCTCAGTGCCCAGAGAAAAAGTCTCGCCTGTTCCTACTACTTCTCTGGGTCATGCTAAACCATGCTATGATGTATGGGCAACGGTATTAGTAGGAACAGAAGAACCTATCAGCGGAAATGAAATGATTATCATCAGTTTAGCAGAGATTAAACAGCCTTTTATCTTCGGTCAGTCCCTGAAGACGCTCAGCGAACCCAAGAAGGAAGATAGATCAGGATATGCTGTAGGAAAATACTGAAGAAAACCTGGCAACAGTGAGGTAACTCTGACACCATCTTGGAAGAGATAATTCCCGAAAGAGGGTTAGGGGCTGAAATAAAAATAACTTTTAGACATTTAGCAAACAAGGGTAAAATGTAAATAAATCTAATGCAACTAAGGATATATACAAAACGACCTTATGACAAGGAAAGTAGTCTTTATAAGTATTTGAAATTCAAAAAGTTAAATGTCTCAAAACATAAATTCTTGACTTTTGAAATATATCTCATCAGCCTTTGATGCATCGATTTCAACTAAACAAAAACTTAACTTAAGGGAAAGGCCAATATTTTAACGTATGCGATATTTTCAAAATTAACGGCACAAAACTTTATGAAAATATCTTTCAGTATTTTTTTCAGAGATTTTGCCACCTCAGAGAAAAAAAAGTATATTTTGACAATGACATTGTTACACGAATTACCATATGATGGAACTCTCCTACATGTGAAGCACATGACTATACAATAAACACTGTAGAAAAAAAAGATTTTGCAAGGGGAAGGGGAGAGAAGGAGGGAGGGAAACATTACATGCCAGTTCTTATTTATATAGTGGTCTTAATTTCTCATAATATTTCCATTTTAATGCAATCATTAATAACGATTTTCCCGTCAAAACCGTTTCAGAATTCATTAACCCAGCAGGCAGAGAAAGCAAATTGCATCACCGAGACAAGGCAAGCGATGCAACAGAACTTCAAAAACGATTGATGCAACAATTATAGAACCGTGTCAACATAACAGGGAATGATGCAGGCACATACATTCGTGGAGAGTAGTAAATGACCTTTGATGTCTAGAACATTTATTTGTTTTAACTATTAACCATTGGACAGGTCTTAATCAGGTGTAGAGTTTCCATTCTGGCGGAGAAGGCTGCTGTTTACCATAAAGCTTGAAGCTAAGTGATTCTTTGGCATACGGTTTTCGCAAGTAAATTTATTTCTTGATATTTTGTATTCTCTCTTCGGATTAGTATATTCACTCGGCGAATAAGAAAGTATCACCGCATTCATAGTCAGTAATAGCATCGGAAAAATTACGTTAGACTAATTATATGAAGGTTTTCCTGTGCTATTTTTTTTCGCAATTTGTCAAAGACAAGGACTTACTTCACTTGCTGAAGTATGTAATCGGTTTCAGATTTCTGGTGGAAATAACATCAAGCTGTCATTGAAAAAGCTACGGTTGATTAGAAAGGATCATGTAACCGCAGGAGAGTGTGATACCGAACAAGGAAACCCGAGTTGTAGAGGCCCTAACAAAACATTACACCTCGTTTGTTTGAGTTACTCTTTAGTAAATGCTTTAATCCGTGAATGAATTAGAACCAGGAGGTCAAAAGAATGTGTTAAGTTAAGAGACAGAGGCAACCCTTTCGTTTTTTTGTTTTTTTAATTTGTTTATCATTATATTGTTTATTCTTCAAAATTTGTTCCGAAGACCAATTATCCTCAAGGGGAGCCAATGATTTAATGCATCCTGGTCACCGACCCGCGCTATCGCAGAACAAAGGAAACAACGTACGAGTGATTTGTAGCCTGAGATAAAGGCTTCCTCGCGTTCTTGCATGCACACTGTACGAGTATAAGGATGCAGGCATATGATTCATTATGATATATTTATTTCCGCTGTGCATTTATTTGTTCTTTTGACGTTGCTTCCTGTTTTTAAATTATTGCTTATATGTATATACATTTTTCTTTTCTTTTCTTTTTCTTTCTTTCTTTTTTTTTTTTTTTTTTTTTTTTTTTTGTTCCTGTAATTATCATTTTGTTCAGTTTCTTGTATATTTCTTGACCAGATCGTCTTTATACTTCGTAGCTATATGAATACCATTCTTTCTCTTTTCTCAAGCTATCTGGAAGGTTAATTAGCCACCTACGTTCATTAAGACACGCCCTTCTCCTTCCTTCCTCTTCCTCTTAATTTCGTTCACCTCGCCTAGCCCTTTCCTGTTTCCTACGGGCTCCACTAACGACAACTAACTGCTCTCGTACAAACACCGTAAAATCTAAATCTACATCGTTGCTAACAACCTTACGTCTCTTTTTTCCACCCCCACCCCCTTTTATTTGATTTTATTTTTCCTTTTTTTTTGTGTGTGTGTAAGGCATAGGATTATATAAGTCTTGAAAAATAACCTAACTCCGCTTAACTTTCCCTCTTGGCATCACTTTTATCACATTTCCAGGTCAACGTTGGAATACAAAGTTTCTCCGAGTGTAAATAGTTTTCCAGACTTCATTTTACGCGACATTTAGTATTTTAACTCTACTGTGCAATGTACTAGTAAATTCCACATGTGCTGGTTAATTCCATTTGTGCTAGTTAATTCCACATGTGATAGTTAATTATATTTGTGGTAGTTAATTCCACATGTGCTAGTTAATTCCACGTGTGCTAGATAATTCCACATGTGATAGTTAATTATATTTGTGGTAGTTAATTCCACATGTGCTAGTTAATTCCATATGTGCTAGT
>NC_061849.1:4983907-4991407 GCF_019202785.1 Penaeus chinensis
GGGAGTTCCAACTGCTAGAACTTTGGAGACCTGGATGTAGGAGAGCCTGGAATCCTTTATAGTTATTGTATTAAATCAGGTTCATGTAGTCCAACATCCAGAGAGCAGTGGGAGTTGTTGAGCGGTCTGCACCCAAAGAAAGAACCCGCAAAGTACGTTTGTAGCCTTCACCTTTAACTGTTTGATGCAAGTACCTTTCGAAAGCACGGTGGGCCTGAGATAAATATGGCCAGTAGAAACAAAATTAAAGGTTAGAAACACTTATTAAAAATGATATGGACATTTAACAATGGAAACCATCGTCGGGGGTTCTCAGACACTAGACACCAACCTTTACAGTTCCCTCATTTTTCTGTGATGGCATTTTATCTTACTGTGCATATGTATCACTGACGAATAGGATATAAAACAGCAAATGCTCTTTTTATTTAAGGAGCTGCACAACTCTTTATACAAAGAAATAAAAGGATATTTCTATTATTTATTAATAATACGTATAATATATATATATATATATATATATATATATAACAGTTTTACAATTGTGATAATGATATCTGACAACAAAATAAACAACAATTACCTGTACAATATTTCACAACCTTAGTGTTCCACAGTGAGCCGAATAAAGAAAACTGTCACACTAAAACACTAATTAAAAGAGGTGGCTTTGCTTCATCGATTAATAGGTCAAGTCAATGTTGCAGTCTTCCGTCCTCGGAGGTCTGGCTTAGAGGAGCATTGCCTGCGCATATTAATGTTGCGGTCTGAAGTGCTAGTGAGATGTCTAGCAAGTTTCCCTAGTTTTATTATGACCTCTACACATCAGATCAGGCCAAAATGAAATAAATAAACGTTGTCTGACAGGCTCTTAACTATGGAAGTGTTGTTTTCTGAATAGTATATATTTAGAAAACTGAACATGTAAAAATACACAGAAATAAAATAGTATGGACACTAAAAACCGAGCAGATAAAGTTAAATAAGAGAGAAAAAAAAAAAAAAGGGTCTTCATTTCACTCCAATTATTGGTACCTGGCGGGAATGGTGAAATAAGGTAATTTATCCTGAGGAAATCCGCAACAGCTGGGGATGCTTTTAAAGGCATAAGATGCAATTTGCTTGTCTTTAATATTTCTATTTTTAGAGAAAAAACAACAGTTCATTACAACGTTGCTGTGCGAAGGAATTCTGTGTTTTCCTTTTCTGATTTTCACCATCAGTTTCAGAGAAAAAGAAATTCGACTTCACACACAGACGAATCCCCTGGAGAAGACGTCGGTAGGCAGAAGGAGACGAGGATCCTCGGCAGGGAGCTTCCTCTGAAGGAAAGCAAAGGATCCTCGTCTTCCTCTGGCTACCGATGTCTTCCTCCAGCTGATTCGTCCGCGTGTGGAGTCGAATTCCTTTTCCTTGGAGAGTTGCTTTTACACTCAAACGTTCGGTGTTGTAATGGGCTTTCCTCTCTCTCCTACCCTGGCAAACCTGTTCATGAAGTACTTAGAGTCTGAGCGTCTCCCTTACACCCCCCTTCGTCCTTCCGTTGGGCTGAGATATATCGACGACGTCTTTGCTCTCTGGCCTCCTGACCCTGCCCTGTTCTCGGATTTCGTGGCGCAGCTTAACTCCGTCTCTCCTCCCATCCGTTTCAAGGAGGAATGTGAGGTTGGCATCAAGCTTCCTTTCTTGAACACCCTAGTCATCGGTCTGCTGACCATTTTCTCTCTCTATACACGAAACCAATGCACAGTATACATACACTTATTTTAGTACCATCCACTCCATGTGCAACCTCGCTGTCTCTCCGTACCCTCCTACCCTACACTGAGGAGATCTACTCTCTCCGTCGCCTTCTTCACCCTCTCAATTGCAGCCTGATTTTTCGCTAGGTGAACACTCCATCGCAACCTGGTCCACACTAGCACTCCCTCTACCTCGTAGGTAGGCACTTATGTTGTTTCTTATACCTCCTGGATTGGTCACTTGTCCCGTGTTCACCGCATTGCCTCATCTCTCTCTTTTACACCCCCTCCTCTCCCTTTCCTCATTAGACCTGAAGATGGAATCTAAGTTGTGTGTGTGTGTATGTATACATACATACATACATACATACATACAAACATATATACATACATACATACATACATACATACATACATACATACATACATACATTATATGTATGTGTGTATATATACACATATGTGTGTGCGTGTGTGTGTGTGTGTGTGTGTGTGTGTGTGTGTGTGTGTGTGTGTGTGTGTGTGTGTGTGTGTGTGTGTGTGTGTGTATGTGTGTGTGTGTGTGTGTGTGTTTGTGTGTGTGTGTGTGTGTGTTTGCATTTATATTTATGTATATATGAATATAGAGATAGACAGTAGACAGACATTGATATATATATTGACATATATATACTAACATATAGATATATATAGATATACATATATATATACATATATATTATACAAAAAGGCATTTATGATACAGTTGGCTTGATAAATGAGGTGATAATTAGATAATATTCGTTGATTTTCAGTTAAAGATAATTTAGAACAAATATCAAATGACGCATCATGCATCCAGTAGAGATTAGAAATTCTTCAAAGTCCGCCCTTCAATACCGGTCTTCTTTGAAAGCTTGTCACAAACAGTAATTGGGCAATCAACCTTTTCAAAAGTTACCTTCCGTGAAGTCTCCTAACAAGCCAATTAAGGACTAATTCTCATAGAGGAAGTACAGTACATCAACCAAACACTCGACGGCACTTATTCCGGATACAGAATAAGGGTTTATTATGGATAATGTTTATTTGATGTAAAGTGATATATATATATATATATATATATATATATATATATATATATATTGTATATATATGTCTCTCTCTCTCTCTCTCTCTCTCTCTCTCTCTCTCTCTCTCTCTCTCTCTCTCTCTCTCTCTCTCTCTCTCTCTCTCTCTCTGTGTGTGTGTGTGTGTGTGTGTATTTGTATCTTTGTGTCTGTGTATGCTTGGGTCTCTTTATCTCCAATACCTTTTGTCCAAATTTCTCTGTAACAAAGCATGATCTCGCCTCCTGTTCCTGCTTCGCCTGCTCCTGTCACTCATGGTAGCATGATGAGAATTTCCTCCGACAGATTCAATCTTTATCGCTACGAAGAGCCACGCCCCCCCCCCCTCTCCCTCTCCACCCCCCCCCCCTTCGTCATCATCCCCATCACCTCTAAAGTGAAAAATGGGAAACTCATTTCGCTCCGCACGAGACGCTGGGTAGTGGGGGCGGGAGGGGGGGGGGGGAGGCAAGACATGGGAGGAGATGAGAAGATGAGGAGTCGGCGGTGGAAGGAGGGGGGAGGGGGGGAGTGGGGGAAGGGGGTGGAGAGAAAGAGGTTAAAGGTTGAAATATGAAGGATTCGAATCCTACTTTGCTTGCTAAGAAATATTTCATTTAAACTACAAATAATGTGGAACTGTAGTTGTATAAATCTGAATTACAAATTACTATAACGGTATTTCTTTTAAAAAGATGAATAAAAACATTTAGGAGTAACATTGTATCCAAATGAAAATGTCGGCTTAAAGGTGGAACTGCGATTTTTATGCGATGCAAGGAAATTAGTCATTGCTAATATTAATCAGTATTGCTAACATAGTACCGGAAAAGCCAGGGGTAGGCTTTGATTATGCGTTCGGCGTCACTGCATTAAAGTGAGGATCAGTGAAAAACAATATCAGACAGACGCAAACATACGTATACACACATACGCACGCAGACAACCACACACATGCGCACATGCACGCACACACATATACACATACATATATATACATATAGAAACATATATGTATATATATATATATTTATATATATATATATGTGTGTGTGTGTGTGTGTGTGTGTGTGTGTGTGTGTGTGTGTGTTTGAGTGTGTGCGTAAGCATATATATATATATATATATATATATATATATATATATATACATATATATATGTATATATATATGTGTATATATATTTATATCTATATATATATACATATTTATATACATATATATTTTCATATATATGCATATATATATATGTATATATATACATTTATATCTGTATATATAAATAGGCATATATATACATATCTATGCGCGCACACACACACACACACACACACACACACACACACACACACACACACACACACACACACACACACGCACACATACACACACACCGTACACACACACACACACACACACACACACACACACACATACACACACACACACACATATATACATACTTAGATACATATATATATTTACATAAACGTATATATACACATACATTCTCTCTATATACATGTTTTTTGTTTTGTTTTTTTTTGTCTCTTTCTCTCTTTGTATATGTCACCATCACTCCACTGCCTTACCATCTCGTGCACACTTACTCGGATTTGACAGGCGTCCTCCTCTCTCATCAGTCGATTTTCATGAAGTTTTCAAATCTCATGAGATCCCTTTTGAAAAATTTAAGACCAAAGCTTTTAAGCAATTTGGCTGATCCTCTTCCGCTGCCTCCGTCAATTTGGCTACCTTAATAAACGGAAGTCAAGATTTTTTTCGTCGCCTTAGCCTATCGTGTGGTCGCCGTGTTTTTTTTTTTATTCTATTGTAATGGGTCAATGTATAGGAGGAAAAGATATGCTTGCGGATTTAAAACTGATATGAAAATACATTTATTTGGTGTGATATATTCTTGCTCTCATGAAATGAGTATCTAGAAAAGTGCATTGTGGATTTTCATTGTTTTTCTGCGTCTTCCTCCTACTCCTGTTTTTACGCAGGAGTAGGGAATAGAAAATATGTTTTTCTTATATTTGAACTCTCGCTTCAGTTTACTTTTTGTAAGAAATGCTAGCTTACATTTGACCTAATTCCGCTTCGCGGACTACATGCAGATTTTGAGGATATAGACTTATATAAACTACTTCATGCTTGCATGTTGAAGTGCCTGCCTCCAGCCATAGCTGGCATGTAAACAAAGCAAGCCTCCATTCACAAACAGTAGCGAAATTGCACGAGATGTTAGTAAACAAACCGAGACCAGAATCAGAAACGCTGGCGCATTTCCACAGGAGAATACCGGACTCACAGCGCGTACACTTTTGTCATGCACTGGTAGTCTCTAGATACTGAGTGCCTGTAAAGGCTTAAGGGAAATCACACAAACACGTGCAATGCCACACTTATATTTAGAAACAAAATTCATTTTTAAAATTCATATCAGGGAGAAAAAAAAAAAAAAAATAGAATGCCGGGGATAACAGTGATAATAATGCTGCTAATGATGTTAACGATGATGAAAATTTTGATTATCACAAATATTGGTGAATTCATAAATTAGTACAAATGACTACACGGATAAAGGTTTACCAGTTATAAATAGTCGAATTACAAAAGATTTTTGATACCAAAAAGAAATGAAAATAATATGATAGTGATAATTAATAATTAAGTTTTTCGGCTTCTTCCCTCCGGAGTCACCCCAGCGGATCTTCCTTCTCCAACGCTCGGTCTTCGCCTCATGCTTCAAGTTACACCCACCTCCTGCATGTCTACCTTGTCCTTGAATCTTCTTTTCGGCCTTCCTCCTTTTCTCCTTTCCGGGAGTTCCATTTCGAGCATCCTCTTCCCCACGCGATCCTCATCCCAAATTAAGATCAGGATGATAAATGGTAGTGATGGTAATGGTGATGCTGTGGTAAAATTAATGAAGATGGCGATTGGAACAGTTGTCAGATGAAGAATAAACACTACAGCTGTGATAAAAGTAATACAAAAATAAGAAAGTTGAAAAAAAAAAATTACATAGAAGAAAATGATAATAATGAGAAGAACAAAATAATAATGATGATAATAACACCACCACCAACAACAACTACAACAACAACAACAACAACAACAACAATAATAATAATAATAATAATAATAATAATAATAATAATAAAAATCATATTAAAGATTATATCAACATTATATTAACAATACAATACTAAGACCAATGATATTAATAATACCAATAGTAATACGTGTAAGAATAAGAATGCACTATTTGTTATTATTATTATCATTATCTTTAATATTATTGTTGATATTATTATAATCAGAATTAATACTCATATGTATGCTAAAATTAGAATTATAACTATGATGATTTTGATTATGATTGTAAAAGCATAATTGATAATAAAACAAATAATGCCTATGAATAATATCCAGTGGGATCATTCCAATAATAATTACAAACAATATGAAAATAAACTTGATTCTAACAATAAAGACAAAACAAGAATGATGGCAGCGTATGCATAAAATAAAACATAATAATCACTGCATCAAATAATAATATTAATAGCTTACTAAATGATACAATTTATTGCGACTGAACCAGGACAGAAAAAAAAAAAATAATAATATCTAAAGATGAATCAGTTTCGGGTAATATTTCTTTCTGTTTATTTTTGTACATTCTGTGACCTTCCTCTCCACATTTACAAATTGTTGTTAACATGACTTTCCTTCCTACGACTTGACCTACGACCTGACCTGACCCGCCTCTGCCTCTGTATATTCATCCTCATCATTTAATTTCTCTTCCCTTTTCTGGGCTGATGATGAAATCTATAAAGGTTTCGAAACTACTGTTCCATATTTCATTAAACTTACTTTCTGTGAAATGTTTCTTTTTGTTCAGAAGCAATGGTTAACTTTGTTTAAAATGATAGTAAGCACAGTATAAAACAGTAATAATAACGACAGTAAGTAATAATGATAGTAACTATTGAATAAAATCTCATTCGTAACCACCGAATGAAAAAACAAAAATAATTTTGTATGGAATAATACAAACATCAACAATGATAACGAAATTCGTTGATATAAGTGTACAGTTACAAAATAAAATGTAATTAAATAAAATTCCTACAAACGTTTGTTCCAAGATACATTGAAGTGAAATGGAACAGAGCACGGAATTTCCTCGTTCCCTTTTCGGCCCAGCTGTGCATGAAACACGAAACATTGCATGTTATTGATAATCATACTAATTACAGTCTGTGATTTATTTTCCAATTTCTCTTTCTGTCTGTCTGGAAAAAAAGGTTATAGTTTCAATTATAAACTGTTATTTGCCAAATGAGACTATTTTGTTGTGTTCAGAAGCTTGTAAACAGTTAAAATTACAATTATCATTGTTATATTACGGAGATTATCACGTCTGGTGCATATAAAGGCGGAAATGATTGAAATTAAACACTGTGATTAAATCATGCCTATATTTTAATGACTGCGCAATGTTGCTTTGCGTCTAATATTATCATCAATTAATATGAATGACTATGTTCACAGTTTGCACATCTATTTTGAAAAATATTTCACCCTATACTGTGCGGGATGACAGTTAGTAATTCAGAGGCAGATATTTCTAGACAACGGCTGTTTCTGGCAGG
>NC_061849.1:5013907-5021407 GCF_019202785.1 Penaeus chinensis
CTCTCTCTCTCTCTCTCTCTCTCTCTCTCTCTCTCTCTCTCTCTCTCTTTCTCTTTCTCTCTCTCTCTCTCCTTGTCTCTGTCTCTGTCTCTCTCTCTCTCTCTGTCTCTAACCCTCTCTCTTTCTATCTCTCTCTCTCTCTCTCTCTTTCTCTCTCTCTCTCTCTCTCTCTCTCTCTCTCTCTCTCTCTCTCTCTCTCTCTCTCTCTCTCTCTCTCACTATACTTAGTTTTGCATGTGAAGTGTGCGTCCACACAGGATAGGGATGAGGATAACCTAAGTCATCTCATCCTTATGAGATTTAGGCTTTTGTCTCAATAAACCTTTTAGAATAAAAAATGAATAAAAAGACAGAAAGAGAAAGTGTGGGGCTGGGGAAGGAAGGAGCGAGAACAGAGAGAAAAAGAGAGAGAGAGAAGGAGAAAGAGAAAGAGAAATAGAAAGAGAGAGAGGGAGAGAGAGAGAGAGAGAGAGAGAGAGAGAGAGAGAGAGAGAGAGAGAGAGAGAGAGAGAGAGAGAGAGAGAGAGATGGGTGTGCATATCTATACTGTTCATATATAGGTAGATAGATAGATATAGATAAATAGATATAGATACAGAAATAAATATGGATATATATAGATATAGATGTAGATACAGATACAGATATAAACATAGACGTAGAAAGATAAGAGAGTTTGGTCGGTAGAGAGAGAAAGAGTAATGCAGAGAGAAGCCTGATCTACATGTTACGTATTCAGAACATACAGTACGTGCGTTAAGATTCCAAACATGCATCGATGAAAACTGAATACCGTTTATCTATCCAAAGGTTTTAATATATTGTTCGGAAGACTCGTTCACTATCCATATATTCTAGCATATATTCTATAATACAGTGCCTGGAAAGACTGGTTTCGTTAATTTTCTGCATTTGAATATTTAATGGCAGAGCACTCGATGCTACTTTCAAATACAATTTAAAATTCAACTCGTGAAACAAATGAGCTTCTAACCAAACTATTATACTGCTTCTCTATACTCATTCTTGTTCAATCACAACAGTGATCTATTTAACGACTTTAAAAACATTATTTAATGAAGGATCGAACATTTCTGTAAAAATAATTTTCTCGTATTATTTTTTTTGTTTCGTTTACCTTCGTTTCTTTGTATGTCTGCCAGCCTGTTTACTTTTTTTTTTACTTTCTTAATTTCTGTGCCCCCCCCCCCCCAACTATCACTCTCTCTATCTGTCTATCTATCTACTGTATTAAAACCTTGGCAATCGAATTTTCCATGTTTGTAAAGTAAACGACAAAGCAATAAACCATGATTCTTAAATCTTATAATTTTACCCAACCATAATACGTATCAGTCATGAGGAAAGAAATGAAAAACATTTGGAAACTGCTAAAGTGAGGAAGTTCTTAAGGCCTTCACAAACAAAGGAACAAGAACAAACAAACGACAAACGAACAAGAACAAACAACAGATAAACAGGAACAAACAAACAACTAACGAACAAGAGCAAACAAACTACAACAGATGAACAAGAACAAACAAACAAACGAACAAAAAACAAACAAGAATAAACAACATATGACCAAGAACCAACTACAAACAAACAACAGATAAACAAAAACAAACAAACAACAGATGAACAAGAACACACAAACAACAAACGAACAAGAACAAACCAACAGATGAACAAGAACAAACGAACAAGAACAAATAAATGATACACAAACATACAAAAGGACAGTGTCAGGAATCTATCAATTATTCCGCACAACCCGTCTATCGATGGAAAACATACCGATAAAGTAAAAAACATACCTGTGTATATCAATGTAGAACTGTAGGGCAAGGCTGCTTTTCTAAATAAGACTCACAAATGGCTCAATGTAAATTACTCCAAATTCGATTTGATCACAAAGTTGGCTAAGAATTAAGCTAACTGGCAGAAAAAATTGCCTTCTTAAAAATAGAAATGCTATCTATTTTATCAAAAACAGGGGTCAGCCAAACCGGTAAAAAGACCCAGTCAATTACATGATGTCAACATGGCGTCACGTTAATAACATGTAGTTGACTGGGTCTTTCTCCTAGGCTGATCAGTGATTCTTCCCCTAGGGAGTAGTTGTTCAGGTGATCATTGTTGGTGGTTCTCAACCCTCCATCATATCTAGGATAAACTCACGCACTACCGTATTTAGGGTTGCAAATCAGTGTAATATGTGTGTAAATAAATAAATATATATATATATGTATATGTATACACACAAACACACACACACGTGTATATATGTATTTATATATACACATGTGTATGTATATGTGTATATATATATACACACATATACACAGACAAATACACACACACGTCTGTATATATATACACGAATATATATATATACATATATAATATAATTCACGGATTTCTATATATTGGATACGTCAAACCTAGATACGTCATTGTGTGTGTGTAAATTTATATATACATGCATATATATATATACATATATATACATACATATACATATACACACACATATATACATGACTGTAAGTATATATATATATAGATATATATGCATATACATATATATGTAAACATATATGTGTATATATATGTATATATGCATTAATATATGTATATATATTTATATATATATATTTATATATATATATATATATATATATATATATATATATGTACATGCATACATATATATGTATATATTTATTACCTTAATAAGCTATATGTTGATTAAACCTTTGAGACATAATATTTGCCAGTTTTGTAATTTTATTAGAAGGAATTAATCTTCATTAGTAACCTCCACGTTTTAGGCCTTTCCTTTTGGACATCTGCCAAAGGGCATGTTGTATTCTGATAATAGCAATGAATAATTTCACAGATCAATTGTATTACAATTCCTGTATTTCTTATTGGCGTTTGCCAGAGGGCATCGTGTCTTCTTTTTTTTTTTTTTTTTTTTTTTTTTTTTTTTTGTGAATACATTTATAGACTTGTAATAATTTTTAATATATTTCCACGCTCTTGCTGCATCCTTTGATGAATTATTCAACTGTGATAAAATTTAATTAATATTGGATTGCATAAAAAAACAAAGTTATTTGTGTATATATATATACATGTATATGTATATGTATGTATGTATATGTATATATATATATATATATTTATATATACATATACATACATATTTAAAGTAATTAGAACGTTCAATTCAAATTGAGATTTTGATGCATATTTTGTTAAATGATTCAACTCTACCAAACCTAAAAAGATATTGATTATGTGAAGATAAAGACGAATAGATATACGATATAAGATTATCTGAAAGTGACTCTAATATTCCGTTGACATTGGTGAGTAATTTAATTGGGATTAACTTAAATTAGTAGCGATATTAAATATTTTGGTCATAAAATTATGGCTCCGTCGAAACAGGTAAAGCCTAAAATTATCATCATTTTGAACTTATGTTAATGTTATGGAATTGACACGTGTTAATGATAACTAAAGGAAGATTAAGAATAAATTAGAAAGCTTTAGACACTTAGAGAATAATGGAAGCTTATACTTTGAAAAATCTTTTGTTAAAAGACAGGGGGATAAGCATAATAATTCTGATAAGAGAATGTTAAGCATACATTACAAAATTTGAAATTCACCTGAGAAATTAATAATTAATTGTGCTCTACTTTTGTACCTAATTAATACCCTAGATGAATAGATAATAATCCTCATTAAGGAAATGATAAGAATAAAATGAAATGATTCAGATTAAGATGAGCAAGGTTAATTGTAACAATATGCACGCACAAACACACACGATATACATATATATATATATATATATATATATATGTATATGTATATATACGTATATATATGTGTATATATATGTATATTTATATTACGTATATATATGTATATATGTATATAAACACATATTCAAATTCAAATTCAAAACACTTTGTTCCATTAATTACAATAGGTATTCCATTTATATATATATATATATATGTTGTTTACATTATGTAATAGGTTGTTAAAAACATAGATATTATGTACATCAAGATTAGACAGAACATTAATATCACAGATGACGGAAATTTTGTACTTGGCTTGATGTTCAAACGCCTGATGTCATTGATATTTCAGTAGAAGTTCTTTCAATTTTGTTTTAAAAGTCTTTTGATTGGAGATATTTCAAATATTTTCAGGTAGTTGGTTCCAGATCACCAGTCCTCAGATTTGCACATTTCTTGCCCCGGTATTCGATATTTTGATATATATAAGGAGTTATTTTACCTTGTAAGGATACCTGCTATGTTACCTGTTGTTTGTATAGGTAATAGCCAATTTGGGTAATTTCCTTGTATTATTTTATGGGTCAGAATACACGTGTCCTATTTGTATTTCTGTTGTACTTTAGCCATTTTAGTTTGTCTATATGTGGTGTGATGTGGTCATATCTATTTACATTTCCCAATGCTTCTCTTGCCGCGAAGTTCTGTAGTTTCTGTGTCCTTTGTATTTGTGTTTTGTTTGTGGAGCCCCAGATGTTTAGACAGTAATTAAGGATACTAAGTGCTAGAGTTTGTATAACAGCAATTCTTGTTTCTGTGGGTATTTTATTTTTTCTATAATTCAAGTATTTCAGCGTGTCCATTACTTTTCTGTAGATGTGATCAATGTGTGTCTCGAGTGTCGTGTATTTGTCTACGTATACCCCTAGGTTTTTTACTGTTGCGTTGGGCTTGACGTAGCAACCTCGGAAATCTATAACTGTATCTGTGGGTATTTTTGCTATGTTCTGACGGCTGCCTATGAAAATACATTGTGTTTTTTGTGGATTTAGTTTCAGGCCATACATATCGATGTATTTTTTTGCTTCTGTTAGGGTCTGTTTGGTCTTTTCTATCAATTCATTTGGATTGTTTACAGAGGCAGCGTGAAGAAATTTAAGAGTCGTCGGCGTACTGAATATAATGAATAAGATTGGGCCAAGGATGGAACCTTGTGGAACACCGAACGAAACTGATCGCGGACAGGTAACTTTTGGACCAAAAATTATCAATATGTGATTTGTTAGTTTGTTTACAGGTAATTAATGGCTGACACTGTCAAAGGCCTCCAATAAATCACATAGAGTAAGTAAATTGATCTGGTTGTTGTCTATATTATACATTTCATTTGTGACTTTTACTAATGCCGTTTCGGTTGATAATTTATTCCTAAATCCGTGTTGCTTGTTAGATATAAGGTTATTCGCTTCTAAATATGCTGTTAATTGGTTTGTAACTATTTTCTCGAGAAAATAGTTAGTTATGATGCCGTGTTTCCAAAGTGATGGATAAACACCGTTGACTATAGCTGTATTAACAATTACTGTCAGATAGTGTTTTTGAAACGATGTGCAATTCTATCTGCTCCCACAGAATTTGTTTTTTTTAAGTGTTTTTATTGGTAGGATAATGGTTTCTACTCCTACTGGTTGCGGTCTGAAAAAGTTTGTTGTATTGTTCGTTTCGTTTATGTTGTGTTGATTTGTGGGGGCGGTTGTCTATTCAAAAGTGCGTCTACCTACTTCTGCAAAGAAGTTATTGAAGTGTTCTATATTATTTATGGAATTTTGGGAAGTGTCTGTGTCTTGTTTCTTCTTAGGCACTAATGTATTTACTCATTTCCACGTTTCGGCTGAATCGTTTCTGCGTTAATTGAACTTATTTTTAGAGTAATTAGTTTTCGGCCAGTGGAGGAGTGTTTTCACTTTTGCTTCTTTCGTTTGTAGTCAGCCTGAAGGGTGGTGTCAAATCTGTTTATCTCGAGGGCTTTGTGAGTATTATTTCTATCATATATGTCCCTCTTAATGTTGTCATTTATCAAGGGGGCAGGAGAACGCCTAACTGTTTTTGTTTTAAAAGGAGCGCAGGCATCGAGGCAATTCTTTATCACGTTTGTATGAATATTAACTTGTTTGTCAACGTAGTCAGTTGTTAAGATCCCTGACAGTGACGAGTCATTGGCTATAATATGTTGACAGAATAACTGAGGATCGTAATGCGTTAGGTCGCGAGAGGTTTTATTGACTGGTTTTCGCTTTGTTTTTTCTATATCTAAGGTCATGGTTATAAGCTCGTGATCAGCAATGTGGCATGGGACAGCGTCTGCGTGTAGTGTAACATCGGGTCTGTTGTTATTATAACATTTAAAATGGATGAGGTGTTTTCTGTAATACTTGTAGGCTTCTTTATAAGTTGTTTTAATTTGTTTTTGTTAATTATCCCATTTAACTTTGCATTTGGTTTATTTAGATCACCTAAGATGAAAAGTAATAATTTACTTAAGATGAAAAGTGGTTTTCTCTTTATTAACATTTCTCTGAGAATACATACTGCTTTGTACTGTTACGCAGATGTCCTCTACTGCTGTATGATTTACAGCTGCAGAGGAGAGATCTTATTGTATTTAAGGGTATCGCTTACATATATGCAGACTCCACCTCCACGTCCTGCATCACATCTGTAAACATGAAAGTTTGGGATGCTGATGAAACTGCTTGATATTTCTTGTTGAAGCAAAGTTTCACTATTACACTGAATATCAATATTTCTTTCCTTAATTATCAATTTGATTTCTTCAAAATGACCGAGGAGGGACTGTGCATTGATGTGTACTATTCTGATGGTGTTTAATGATTTGACCGCCGGATTTGCAACGTCAAACATTCTGCTCGCCTTGTTCCTATTTAGGAATACCTTTACATTGTTGGGAAATACGTCGGACTCTAAGAAAAGATCAGGGCTTGTGTCTTTGCCCCTTATGGTGACTGTGAAGCTTGAGTAATAATTATGTGTCGTTTTTGTTTTGAAAGCTTTGACATTGGAAAATTGGTTTCCTAGAGTTGACGGGAAAAAAACTTCCTCATCTTGGTCGGGCTGCGGCTGCTCGTTTGTTTGTTTGTGCGTTACCGCTCGTTCCGCGTAGTTGTTGACGATGATCTGTGGTGCTTGTGGAGCTGGAGGGGCAGTAGGGGGGGCAGGTACCCCAGGCACGTGGTGATGGCGATTTGATGGAAGATGTTTTTGCTTGTTTTTCCTTTTACTGTTTCTAACGTAGCTTCTTCTAGGTGTGACTTGTGTAGAGGCTTGGTTCGTTACGGACGTGTCAGCAGACGCTTGCGTGGCTCCGGACGAGGGGTGGCTGGCGCGTCAGCATGATCGTGAGTCGGCTGGGTCGGAGTGGGTAGAGGCGAGGGTGGTGATGGTGGGGAGGGGGGAGTTAGGAGAGGCGTTGGTCGTGGGTGCTGCCGTGGAGGGTGTAGGAGTGTGTTTATTTTGGGGTATTGAGGTAGATGTCGTTCTGCCACGGGGAGGGGATGCGAAGGGGAAGGATTGGTAGGCATACACACGTGGGCATACACACACACACACACACATATATATATATATATGTGTGTGTGTGTGTGTATACATATATATA
>NC_061849.1:5053907-5058907 GCF_019202785.1 Penaeus chinensis
AGGAGACCCATGTTCTGATAAGAATGAAGCTACCTCATCTCGCAACTCAAACAATCTGGCGAGTATCCTCCCACGCGACAGCCAGCGCACATCTGTGTGTAGTAATAGCTCTGTGTGCTCTGACCCCATGCTTTCACACAGTCTGTGAAACAGACGAGTATTAAGTGGCCTTGACTTTATAAAGTTGATTACTTTGACGGCGTCATTCAGAATCTCGTGCAACTGTGAACTCATTTTCTTTGATGCTAAAGATTCTCTGTGAATGATGCAATGAGTCCATTCCACATCAGGATTTTCCTTTTTAATCCTTGCCACCAGTCCCTTCACCTTGCCAGTCATTGATGCGGCGGCATCTGTACACATACTCATGCAAGATTTCCAGCTAAGCCCTTGTTCAGTGAAGAACTGATTAATGACATTGAAAATAGCTTCCCCTGTTGTGTGCTCTTCCAATTTTTTACAAAATAATATGTGTTCCTTGATATCATCTACTTCAATATATCTCACAAATGAGACAAGTTGAGCTTGCCCACTGATGTCAGTTGATTCGTCAACTTGGAGAGAAAATGACTGGCTTGCCTTCAGTTTATTCACAACTTGATCCTGAATATCGGCACTCATTTCACTTACCCTGCGAGAGACAGTTTGGTGTAATAAACTTAAAGGAACTGCTTTTAGTTGGTCAGCTGTCTTTTTATCCAGCATTATTTCAGCCATCATACCTACAGCTGGCAAAATAAGTTCTTCAGCAATACTGAATGGCTTTTTGGCTTTAGCAATTAATAGAGATACAGCTAAAGATGCTTTCAGAGCCTTCTCTGAAGTTGTGGTGGCTTTCTGAAGTACTTTTTGGGAGCCCTGAAAATCAGAGAGTTTTCTTTTGAAGAATTCTGCCAGTTTACCAACATGACACTGGTGTTTTGTTTTCTGGTGACACTGGAGGTGAGCTGGTTTCATACTACTGTTGGCCAGCCTCTCCCCACAAAAGAAGCACAAAGCTTCTGGAGGATCAGAATTCGTAGCAGTAAATCCCAAAAGCACATAATCTTCCTTGAACTGCCGATTTTTAGGAAGATCTGTCTTCTTTTTCTTTGCACCTGTTTGATTTCCTTCATCTGCGTCACCACTGCGGCTGCAGCAACTGTCACGTTTTAGCCATCTATCCATTATTGCTGTTAACGAGCAACTGCGTCTATAAGCTTTCAAAAACAGACACGCACACTCTGACGCCTAAGACAAAACTGAGCAACAGTGAGTGGTTCCTCAGCTGTCAGCAATGCTCTCGTACACATACAGTACATGAACAATTACTGGGTACCCATCCATCCCCCTCCCTTTGCTTTCATAGAAAATGGAAAGTTTCTGCTCTGTGTGTGTGTGTGTGTGTGTGTGTGTGTGTGTGTGTATGTGTGTGTGTGCATCGTATCCCTTTGATCTATGCTGTGTACCCCTGGGGGTACGCGGACCCCAGTTTGGACAACACTGGCCTAGATAGTGTTAAGTGCTTGCATGCCTTCTCGCTAGTAGCTGCCTCCGCTGACTATCCTAGTGCGAAAAGGGGAGCAGCTCTGCATAAGCCTCCCCTGCCAGTTCACAGCCTCTCCGTCATTGAGACTTTTGCAGTACCTCCTCGTGGCCACCCATGGAAACTAGGCACCTTGCGGGTCCAGGCTAAACTGTGGGCCACCTCGGAGCAGGTCCAGAGGCATGGCCCATCGGCGTGTGGACACGCTCTGGCTCTGTACCAACTCCTGCCCCTCAGCCACCTTTGGGTTAACGGGCGGCTCGGGAGAGGTGGGCATTGCCAGCTCTCCTCCCCCCAGATAGCTCACCGGCAGCTTCAGATATAAATGGATATCCTGGGGGGAGGGGTGCTGTCCCTCCCACCCAGCATGTAAGGCGGGCTGTGGGTCCCGTTGGGAGGGCAAGTGTTTGGGCGCTGGATGGGAATGAGAGTTACACGTCCTGCCTGCGCCCCGACAGGCGCCAACCCAGCATGAGGCCTGTAGGGCAAAGCTCTAGGTAACCCCATAGGCGGATGCAGGGCCCCACAGCCTGCCGACCCCCTTTATTTGGGGCAGCATTGGCAGGGATGGCAGAGGGGGCGTCCTCCCAGAGCGACCGCCTGGGGCTTTGAAAAGCTTTGTATTATTGTATCTCGAAGACTACTCTGGACAATTAAATCGTCCATTGGTGAAAACACCTATAATTAATTATCTACTTCTGGTTCCCAACCCGGATTACTGTATGGTCTCCCCAAAGTACACAAACCTTATATTCCACTTAGACATATTATTTCATCTATTGGCACCTTCAACTATAACACTGCTAAATTTCTGGTTCTTATCTTGTCTCCTTTAACCCAATGCCGTCGGGGAAAATGAACAAAAAATGGGGAAAATGCTGTGCCCATTTTCTATATTTTTTTGTGAAATGTCTGCTCATAGATGGCTCTGCTAGTGCTTAGCCACAAAGGAGTCAATTAATAGACCTTGTGACCATACGTGATTTGAATTGGCGGGAAAAACGTGTTTTTTTACTAGTGCTATGGATATCGATGGTGTTATTTTTATTATAAACATTATAATTATTATAATGTCTTTTAATATTAGTAACAGCAAAATAAGATAATGTAAAATATTTCGTAAATCAAAGAAAAGGGTGAACGGGCGAGACGGGCAGTACTCCTAACTGGCTCATTGGTGACTTAGTACAAGTATAGCCATCTATGTGTATAAACAATCAAACAAGTACTAACAGTGGGCAAAGCACGTGTCTACCCGTCGTATCCGTCGGCAAGGGGTTAACTACTAGTCAGTATACCATTGAAAATTCCACAGTCTTTGCTAAAGAAATCACATCCCTCGACCTCAAACAACCCGTCACCATGGCAAGTTTTGACGCCGTTCACCAACGTCCCCTTTCTAGAAACCACTGATATTATAACTAACAACATAAAACCCACCCCTCTTGACAACTTTGGTTTAACAAAAGAAAGCTTCAATAAATTATTTACTATTGCGACCCACCACTCTGTATTTTCATATGACAATTATCTATACACCCAAACAGATGGGGTAGCTATGGGCTCCCCACTGGGCCCTTAATATGCCAATGCTTTTCTCTGTCACCACGAACTAAACTGGCTCAAACAATGCCTTCTTGAATTTCGTCCTATTTACTACCGCCGGTATATTGATAACACATTTGTATTGTTTAAAGGCCCCTCACGTGTAAATTTATTCCTAAATTATCTTAACCCTAAACACCCAAGCATTAAATTTACCTGTGAAATACAACAGGATAACCAACTATCCTGTGTTACCATTGATAATGGCCGTTTCCATACCAGCATTTACCGTAAACCAACCTTTACTGGCCTCGGCCTTCACTTTCTCAGCAATATCCCATACATTTATCAAATCAACAGCATAAAACACTCATCACTAGAGCCTATAATCTATTCAGCAATTGGTCCACTTTTCATGATGAAATGAATTTTCTAAAAAACAAAGTAATGGGTACCCATTGCATCTATTTGATAAAATAACAAAATCTTTTCTTTGTAAAAAAAAAAAAAAAAAAAAATCAGATTAACCTGTTGCATCAACTGTCAAAAGGGATCATAGATATGTAAAACTGCCATTTATGGGGAAATTGAGCTTTGAAGTCAGAAAACAATTGAAAACGCTCCTACGAAACAATTACCCGCAAATAAAATTCACTTTTGTCTTCAGTAATACTAACACTATTGCAAATTTCTAAAAACAGCCTACAGGATGCCACTTTGATTTGTGTGCTAATATGGTATACCTATTTACCTGTTCTGACTGCCAAGTCAGGTACGTGGAACACATAATGGAACACAACGGCAAGTCTATGTGTATGTATATATATATATATATATATATATATATATATATATATATATTATTATACACAAACACATGTATAAACACACACACACACACACACATGATTATAAATATAGCTGTGACACGAATTCACACGGCGCTAAATATGTATAGACGCTTGATTAAGACTTAAGATAAGACAATTATATATATATATATATATATATATATACATTATATATGTATTATATATATTATATATATTATATATATATAATATATATATATATATATATATATATAAATGTATATTCCAGTATAGCCCATATGAAGCTTGAAGGTTCCTTGTGAAGAAAACACAAGGATGTTTTAGACCTGAAAACAGTAATATCTCTTCATCAGTAATATAAATAAATCGAATAACTATCATGATTGCAATAAACAATAAACGAAGATTACAAAAAAATCGCCATTAGTTACATTCGAATCTGCACAGGTTGTCAACTAGGTAATTCCAACATTCATTCAAGTTTTACTTCTCACTTTCCACGTGTTTTTTTCTTCTTCTTCTTCCTCAATCCGTAGAGAGATATGCGATGAAAGGAGGAGACGACTTGCTGTCTTTCGGAAATGGCTACTCCGACATCGGAACTATCACGTTGGACACGGAAGTCTCCTCTGTCGAAAAGAGCGTTCAGAGAGAGGTTTATAAATATTAACGACCGTATCCGAGTCATTACATATTTGTATGCTCTTATATTCCCTTACATGAAATATGTAATTATTCTTAAATGACACAAACACAACTTACTTACAATAGCAAAATTCCTTTTATTTAATTACTATATAACCTTGTTATATAAAAAAAAATAAATTAGAAAAAAAGTATGAACCTGATTTGCCTCAGAAATAATTTTAATTAAATCTTGTAATAATCATTCAACAGATAAAGTGATTATGTTATCACCATGGCAACGGACGTTTTCAGTGGCGACTACAGAGGAGAGAGAGAGTGGAGGGCGGGGGGGGGGGGGGGGGAGGTATTTCTAAAAATCGGTTAAAGACCACACAATACATACCCTAATAGTATTAACTTTCCTTGTGTAAAGACATGTAAATGTTTTAAAATGACATATTTACAGACAA
>NC_061849.1:5068907-5073907 GCF_019202785.1 Penaeus chinensis
ACACTTGTACCACGGCGGCGACTTCCCTTATGACACCTGGTGATATGTAATTTTGTCGCCGTGAGATCGGGCTCGAGCCAAGTATTTTTACGACTGCTGCGGCGGTGAATTGTACTCTAACCACTGGACCATCGCGGCAGTGGTGTATCTGTGTGTATATATACATATATATATATATATATATACTGTAATGTGACCTCCGTGAAACCAGGGGTCCCGTCCCAGTTCATCAAGTCGTTTGAAGAACCCTTGCCCTCCCTTGATGCTGGCGAGGGAAACAGGCGCAAAAGACCTGGTTAACCCTCTGTCAATTCGAATTCCCTTAAGTGGTAGTATGGGGAGGAATTCAAATCATTTATTTGGGTTTGCTCCAGCGTGACAATCTCTTTATGATGTTCAGCCTAAACATAGAATAAAATACTAAAATTGACCAATGAAAAAAAGTGAAAAATACAAAATGTAAAGGAATTTGCTGAAGGCATGTAAAATAGCTAAAACTGCCGGTTACTAGAAGACTTCCAAAGTGAAAGCCTTACCGCTAAAACAAAGACAAACCAGAAACTCTGGCGTCACAGCTGAAGGCTTAAAGAGAAATCCCCAAACCTAAAATTAAAGTACGGCAGCATAAAACCCGGGTCGGGTAAATCTAAGATAAGAAACGTGAAACTAAAAGATCACTCAGACTTCCTACTATGAAAGTATAAAAGTTACAAGTAAAAAAAGAAAGAATACCAGCCATGTTCATTATCAAAAACAAGAGGGTAAGATTATTCAATAAAAACGTCCTTAAGATCACGTCCAGCTCCTAAACAAAGAATGTCAGGTACGTCAGCACATAGCTTATTATCTTCCGTGATCGCCTCTCGTTGTTCACTTAAAATATAGCGACATTGCCGGTTTTTATCACAGAGGATTTAACGGAAAGACTCGCTGACTGTCTTCTCCATATCTTTATTATTTGAAAAAACTTGTGTTTACATTGCCTCGGTGACGTCAGAGACAAAGAAAGTTTGAAAATTATTTTCCTTAAATAGATATACCTAAAACACACATCTAAAAATGGAGAAAAGTAAAATGAAAAGCTTGAAAATAAAAAAAACTTTAGAAAAAGAAATGCGATGCACTTAAAAGAAAGATTAAACGAAATGTATAAAACGTTTCCCCTAAAACTCAAAATAAAAACGAAGTCAAACCGAACCCTTTTAAGTTTATATAATGTTTAAAATACTAAAAGGAATAAAAGCTATTAACAATAAGTCCATAATAATATCTCGTAATTAATATATAAATAAAACAATTACAGAAAAACAAATAAAAAGGGAAAAACTAAGGTAAAACAATAAAAGCAAATAAAAACGAGGAAAGAAAACGAAACAAAATATGTGACAGGAAGCGACCAGTCCTCCAGCATGAGCAGCCAGAGCGGAAGAGCGGAGAGGACGAGATGCAGCATCCAAGACCACCTCACTATGTACAGATGTGTGTGCCGAAGTTGAGTTTAGAATGAGGTCAGAAAAGTGGGTTAAGTGTTTCCCTGAAACCACAATAGATCACCAGGAACCAAGCGCCAAGAAACAAACAAACAAAAAAAATTGTTATTGTCTGAGCTTGCATAAATTAAGAATCAAAGTTTACATGACCTTTGTAGAGTTATAAAAAAAGTAATAAACTGTCCTTGTGGAGAAGGTAAAGCCTGTGTGGTTTTATCATTTTTATCATTCGGTATCTGGTAATTTCTCTCTCTCTCTCTCTCTCTCTCTCTCTCTCTCTCTCTCTCTCTCTCTCTCTCTCTCTCTCTCTCTCTCTCTCTCTCTCTCTCTCTTCCTCTCATGCACACACCTAGACAAACACACTAGCCGACATTTACGCGGTAATGTATACTGTACATACACGAGAGAGAGAGAGAGAGAGAGAGAGAGAGAGAGAGAGAGAGAGAGAGAGAGAGAGAGAGAGAGAGAGAGAGACAGTCATAAAAACTGAAAAAGAATCAGCCACGAAAATATATTAGACGTATAAAAAAAACCACCATTCGTAGATGCAAAGCAAAAAGAAATGTTGCCGTGAACATGCTAGGCGCGGGAGGGATTCAGCATATTCAAGTTAGCGTGCATGATATGAATGCATGATGTGTTATGTTTGGGGACTGAGAGTAAACAACGTCATAGACACTGAAAGAGGGGAGTCATTTAGGCATTCCTTGCTCTTTAACATAAAACTAGACTACACAGGAAGGTGCCTCACTTACCAAGATATTTTATATTAGCTGTTCTATTTCCATGTTTACTTCTGAAAGTAAATGTTTTTGATATGTGAAATCGAAGATCAGACGTGTAATTATGCGGGATAATCTGTTAATAGCAATGATGAGAGATAAACAATACTCATTGACATGATTTACAAAGTTATTGATAACGTTAGTAATGAGGATAAAAGTAACCGTAACAAGTGAAGTGAAAAAAAACATAATTATATGAATAGTGATATCAGTAAGACAAAATTATTGAAGACAATAGTCATCTAAAGGGCAACGGTAATATTGATGGAAATATTATTATAAAAAAGTAGCTCTTTGAAAATTGTAACAAAGCTATGGTGGTAGAGAAGGCAATGCACAAACAAGATTTATTGAAAATGAGACAACAGTTTCGAAATCCTCCTGGATTTCATCTTCAGAAGGGAGGGGAGGAAATATAAAAGAGAGGGCAGAGAGGCAACGCGGTGAACACAGGGCAGGCGCAGACAGACGACCTGAAGCGAAAGATGATCAGGTCAGGTCGAAGGATCAGGTGGTCTATGCGCAGGCGGAGAATGTGGGAAGCGAGGAGACTATCGGCAGGAAAAAATCCTCCTTAGCTTTGTTAAAGAGAATTCCACTAGTCTACGGACGTGGGTATCAGCTGAGATGTTGGCACCTTGCTATTCCTCCACGCCCTCCGAAAATGTGAACCCTAGTACTTGGATGGAGAGATCTGTTCTCATTCGTTCTCCAAACAAGGCTACTCTCGTCGTGTTATCCAGGGTGAATTGTGGGTTTTTTGTACAACAGTTTCATCACGCAGTATTTTGCCATTCAAAGGGTATAATGATGACTATGATTAAAAATGACATCAATGATTAAATCATAAAATGACATCAGTGATTAAATCATATAGTGTTGGTGTCAGTATGAAAAAATAATTTTAAATAGGTGATACATCGATAGTACGATAATCACACTGATAATAAAAAAATAATTATAAGGATATTAGCAATAATACTGACAAAATAATAATAATAGTGATAATAACAAATGTGATGATAATAGTAAGAATGATATCATGATGATTATAATAATAACGATAAGGATAATAACAATAACAGTAGCAACAACAATGATAATGTTGATGATAATGATAATAATAATAAGTATAATTTAATGATAATAACAATAATTGCAACAGCAACGCCAATAATAATAATAATAATAATAATAATATGATTAAAAACAATAATAGCAATAATGATAATGGTGATAATGATAATAGTGATAATAATAATAATGATAATGGTGATGATAATAATAATAATACTAATAATAATATTATTAATATTAATAATAATAATAATAATGATAATATTGATAATACTAATACTAATACTAACACTAATACTACTACTAATAATAATGATAATGATAATGGTAATAATAATGATAATGATAATGATAATAATAATATTAATAATAATGATAATAATAATAATGATAATAATAATAATAATAATGATAATATTGATAATAAAAATAATAATAAAGATAATGGTAATGATATTAGTATTAGCAACATTAATAATATTAATAACAGTACTATTACTACTAATAGTCATAATGACAATCATGATATAATGTAGATAAATTATAATAATGATCATGATAACAATGATACAAAAATTGATAAAGATATATTAATGATAATAATGATATTAATAACAATAATGATAATGATATTAATAACAATAATGATAATGATATTAATAACAATAATAATAATGATATTAATAACAATAATGATAATGATATTAATAACGATAATGATAAGGATAATAATGATAATAATTATAATAAAACTGGTATGGATAAATGTAGTAGTAACAAAAATGATAAAAATAATAATGTTAATAATAATGTTAATAATGATAATAATGATGATATAAATAATGATAATAATAATGATGACATAAATAATGATAATAATAATAGTAATAAGGATGATGATGATGATAATGATGACGATAATGATGATGATGATAATGATGATGATGATGATGATGATGATGATGATGATGATGATGATGTTAATAATGATAATAATAATAATGATAACAATAATAACAATAATGATGATGACAATAATAATAATAATGGTAATAATGATAATGATAATGATAATAACAATAATAATAATGATGATAATGATAATAACAACAACAATATTATTATTATCATTATTATTATTGTTGTTATTATTACTATTATTATTGTAATTATTATTACTATTATTATTATTATTATTATTATTATTATTATTATAATTATTATTATTATTATTATTATTATTATTATTATTATTATTATTATTATTATTATTATTATTATTATTATTATTATTATTATTATTATTATTATTATTATTATTACTGCTATTATTATTATTTTTACCATCATTATCAGGATCATAATTAATATTATTTTTATTATTTTACTACTACTATGATGATGATGATGATAAAGATGATAATTCTTATCATTGCTATTATTATGATTATTATTTTTGTTAATTATTATAATAGGAATAATAGTGATATTACTACTATTACAACTAATGACAATAATGACTGCAATAATAGTAAAAATAATAGTGAGGGGGATAATGATAATGAAAAGGATGATAACGATAACAACAATAACAGTACTACTAGAAATGATGAGGATAATAATAATAGTAATGATAATAATAATAATA
>NC_061849.1:5093907-5096407 GCF_019202785.1 Penaeus chinensis
ACATTACTGGATGCAACTTGTGCCACAGGATTTCCCTCCCCTTTTCATCTTCCTGTCCTTTAAAGATGTTCCTTCAAGCACACCACAGTTTGTAAATTCCCACGAATGATCCTCTTTCCAGCGTGCTCCAAGATCTCTCCAGATCCTTCCTTCTTTCATACACAGACGCTGTTTAAGATACTCTGTCGAAGATACTTTCCATCATACCAGCGGATCCTTTTCTGGCGATATTCAGGATAGTTTCGAATCGTGGAGGCGATCGTTACAGATTTATAATGTCAAAGTTCTTGAGACTATCTTCCAGTTTAGGCTTCCTCTTTCGGGAATCTTCCAAAAAGTTCTTTCAGACAGACAGACAGACAGACACACACACACACACACACACACACACACACACACACACACACACACACACACACACACACACACACACACTACAGGTGAACAAACTTAATCCATATATAACCTCTGTCATATCTTTTCTTTCGATATACTTTCAGTTATATGCGCCTCTATGATTGCTGTTGCCGGTCCTTTATTTCAAATTCCTTAAAGGATTTCCATTAGTCGTAATCACTCGAGAGAGAAAAAAAAAAAAAAAAAAAAAGTCGATTTTAGTGATTCAATTTACACTTGACATTCAGAAATCACTCGTTTTAAAGATCGAATTGTAATCATGAATGGCAGAACAACGCGTCTGGATCGCCATGGCCTCCTGCCGTCGTCATTTCGACTAAGCCAATAACACCGCATCCCATATTTTCCGGCCAGATAGAGTTTGGGCCGTTTCCTTAATTGATGATGCATTGCCCTATCTTGCTGGTTTATTGGCCTTTGTCGGAGTGACAACGGCGGTCGTGTAAGTCACTGTGATACACAATTTTTCCAATAAATATATATTCCTTAAGTAAGTTGTACAATGGAGCAGAATCACAATAATATTGTTTTACAATTTCTCTTATAAAAAGAGCGAATCATTGCTTCTTAGTTTGCATGTGATCACAGTGACAGAATGTAGTGTTACTGCTGATTAAACGTAATTTAACTACAAAGGAAAGCATTAAAAAAAAAAAAAAAAAAAAATTACTAACAACGTAATAAAGATAATGGTAGTAATGATTATGATAGTGATAGGGATAATGATAAAGATGATTATTATTATGTTTATGATAATTAAAAAAAATGTGTCAGGATAACATGGAAATAATGACATTGTTACAGATGGATTTAAAATAAAGATAATAAAATAATAATGATTTAGGATTTTATGTGTCAAGCTCTTGTGACTTTAGTAAAATTACGGCTATTTCTTGTGCTTCTAAACTACCCCATGTATGCAAAAAATGGCCGGATTTACCATCCACTGGTGGCGCGGAAATTGAACACAGGTCAGCAAGATTGCTAAACGAGAACGCTACCACACACAGCACACGACTGCTTTTTTTAAATTATAAATATATATATATATATATATCTACCTATTTTACAATTTGAAATGTTTCATGTGGCAATATAATTTTTTTTTCTGCATTTGTATATGGTAAGCAGTTTTCTATTACAATTTTAATTGGGATGAGCGAACTGCTATGGAGGAGGATAGTATATATAGAAAAGTGAAAAAAAGAAAAAAGAAAAAGAAAAGGAACAACAACAAGAATAATTCGGTAAGGTGGTTATGTTGAGGCTAAAACCAAAGACAATAATCTGATAACCATGATTTTAAAAAGGAGTAGATAATGAGTATTAGAAAACAAAAATCTTCAAAGAGCTCCGACATTATGAAGGCAACCATAATGCAAACCTACAGTCGGCAGGATACTTTTACTTTAAGTTATGTATATTCTTGGTAACTACACACTTCAAGCAACTAAGCTGCGTCATACACAAACATAAACATAATGCATGTACAATATGTGGCTATGGCGAGGCCTGGCTGGCAGCCTCTAGCACGTGATGAGCCTTTAGTTGAGCTTATTTTAGCCTGCAAGATATTTCAAGATTTCTTGAAAATCTTAAAACACTTTGTGCAATTCCTACCCCTTGCCACAGTGAGGGTGCTTGAGGTGCAAATGACCTGGTGTGCCGGTCCAGAGTCCTACCATTCCTGGAGGGGTCACCAGTGAGGGAGGAGACAAATTGGCTTCACGGCTTCAAGGCCTATGAGAGGGGTGTGCCCACTCCTAGTTTATTCCACCTTAGACTAGGGAGAGCTCTCCTTGAGCTTGAGCGATGCTGCACGCTGTGCCCTGCAGCTAGCAACACACCTTCGTCCTCTGTTCTGGTTAGATTTGTGGCTTGATCAAGGCCCGGTCAAGTCAATCGACTGGTCATTTATGACTTGGGTCTAGCAGTCAGCGCTCATTTGGCATCATATAGGACCCACTACTGCCATCAGCACTGGGTGGTGACTTGTCCACTACCCTAGTGCGGTATGTGACATTTCGTGTGGTCAAGTTTCATGCTACCCTTACAAAACAGCCAAACAGTACAAGAAAATTGT
>NC_061849.1:5101407-5118907 GCF_019202785.1 Penaeus chinensis
TAGGTTAGACGGCTGCTCGGCTCTGAAACATAAGGAGAAAATAAGAGACGATGCCATAATTATCTAGAAAAAGAAAAATGAAAAATAATAACACCGTGAGACTTATTGGTTGAGGGTCAATGTTAGCAATTCAGTGACCGTGGGGAGTGAGCGTTGGTTTCCAAGTGGATTTGCCCTCCATGTAAAGAGTGTTCTTCGTGAAATTGTGGGAAGAATCCGCTAGAGTAAAACATCTAAAATGGCGTTGGTTTCCAATTGGATTTGCCTTCTATGTGAAGTGTTCCTCTTGAAAGTGTGAGTGGAATCCGCTAGAGAAAAAATCCAAAATGGCGTTGGTTTCCAATTGAATTTACCTTCTATAAAGGGTGTTCCTCGTTAAAATATGGGTGAAATCTGCTAGAGTAAAAAATCTAAAATGGCGTTAGTTTCCAATTGGATTTGTCTTCTATGTGAAGTGTGCCTCGTGAAAGTGTGGGTCGAATCCGCTAGAGTAAAAAATCTAAAATGGCAGCCTTCCGTTATTTCGAAATTTAGTATTATTTTTGGCCGTTTTCCCAACATGTTGTCCATAATATTACGGTCTCTACGTTTAAGCTGAAAATTCCATATCTAACATCGCTTTGGTGATGAAACGTTGTTTTGACCTCTGAATTATGGATAGCTAGCGATTTTTATTACGTTATTCTATTTTTTTTAGTGTTTGGTCAGTTCTCTCCTGAAATGTTCTCTTTACAGCTCTTTTATGTAAATAGCATATATCACAAGAAGGTATTAACCCCTTGCCGACGGATACGACGGGTAGACACGTGCTTTGCCCACTGTTAGTACTTGTTTGATTGTTTTTACACATAGATGGCTATACTTGTACTAAGTCACCAATGAGCCAGTTAGGAGTACTGCCCGTCTCGCCCGTTCACCCTTTTCTTTGATTTACGAAATATTTTACATTATCTTATTTTGCTGTTACTAATATTAAAAAACATTATAATAATTATAATGTTTATAATAAAAATAACACCATCGATATCCATAGCACTAGTAAAAAACACGTTTTTCCCGCCAATTCAAATCACGTATGATCACAAGGTCTACTAATTGACTCCTCTGTGGCTAAGCACTAGCAGAGCCATCTATGAGCAGACATTTCACAAAAAATATAGAAAATGGGCACAGCATTTTCCCCATTTTTTGTTCATTTTCCCCGACGGCATTGGGTTAATGAAATGTGGAATAATAAATAAATTTATATATATAACATATATACATATACATACACGTATATGTATATATATATATATTAAACATATATATATATATATATATATATATATATATATATATAAATACGTACACACATACACAAACACATATAGGTACATACATATATCTATCATTTTTTTTTTACACACACACATATGTACGTATTTATACGTAAGTGTGTGTGCAAGTGTTTCATATATATATATATATATATATATATATATATATATATATATATATATATATATATATATATATATATTTATATATATATATATATATATATATATACACACACACACATACATATACATACACACACAAATATATATAAATATATATATATATATATATATGTATATATATATATATACACACACACATACACAGACACACGTATACGTGTATATATATGTGTGTGTGTCTGTGCCTGTGTGTAAATGTTTCTTACACATACATCTAAATCCTTATATCAAGATACCAAATCCCTTTTACCTTCTTCTGGATTTTTGATATGTACTTTACGCACTATCTTAGAACTCGGTCACAATGTTAAGAAGTGAACAGTTGGGAGGGGAAAGATGAACAAAAATGAACAAGAATCTTCTGATGACTTCCACGAGGAGCCACGGACAGCTTCTCATTGGAAGACATTGTGAATTTAAACTTTCAACAACTTTCAAAATCCTGACTTGAATGTTTAGTCTGTGTTTTCGAAAATGTGGACAAATTGGATACAAAACTCGGAGAAAAAGCAAACTCCGTGGACAAGAGTGTTGTAAGAGACGACAAATGATTCTTGTGAGATCTGAAAATAAATGTGAGAGAGAGAATGAGTGTGTGTGTGTGTGTGTGTGTGTGTGTGTGTGTGTGTGTGTGTGTGCGTGCGTGCGTGCGTGCGTGCGTGTGTCGTGCGTGCGTGCTTTAATGCGTGCGTGCATGCGCGCACGCGCGTGTGTGTGTGTGTGAGTGAGAGAGAGCACACATACGTGTATGTTTCTTAAACGTGCATTATAGAATACTCGCAAAGTAATGGTCTAATGCAGAGTAAATAATAGATTTAACCTTTATTTCTCGTAATTATATTTTAAGAATAAAACGACGCGACGAACATGGCAAACTAATGGATCTCTTCTCAGGCATTGTTACGCAAATCTCTTTGCTAACAGATCAGCATCACGGTTGTTATTGTGGTTCCTAATGGAACAGAGAAAACAAATCTAAACTTTCGAGAAAAAAAAATTGTGTGTGAAAATACAAACCAGCCAAGGAGTTATTTTCCTTATTTTGCATTCAAGTTAGGTTCGTTTCCCCAGCATGAATTGGCTCTTCACAGAGTTGGGAAAGTTACTGACGGCTCTGTTGTTATTCTTGTCAAGGAACCAATGCATACATGAATGGAACAAGATGCAAGGGCCTGTTGGGTCGTGTGAAAAGGTCTTTGGGTCGTTTGCGTTTCTCATTAACTATATATGTACGAACGCACTGGATACGAACAGCTGATGCAAGATGGATCTCGCTGTCTCAGTCGTATTCTACCTGGCTACTCTGGAAGATAGATTCTGCTTAATGGGAGAGGTCAAAATCCGAAAAAAAATATTCCCTCTTGTCCAACGGCAAAACGGAAAAAGGTCTTTAGAGTAACTTGAAAAAAAAAAAAAATGTAGATATCCTCTGGAAGTCTTGCATCTCTGGAAGCCATTTTTATTTGTTATTATTATTTTTTTTTCAATTCTGTTTACTAAATCTACAAAATGGTTTGTCTGCATAAGTACGATGTAACAAGGGAACGTCCATAATTATACTACTATTTTCTATTGATATTTTATATGATAGCTTAATTAACATATATATTATCTTTTCTATGATCTGTGATATATATATTTTTTCATATGTATTATAATAGTATCATCCAACAAATGTAATGGTAATTAGCTCTATTACAATTATTCTCCATCTATATATCTATAAATATATATATTTATAGATAGATATATAGATTGATAGGTAGATAGATGAATAGATAGCTAGATAGAAAGTTAAACTGATATAGAAGATAGATATGTATATATATATATATATTTAGAGAAAGAGAGAGAGAGAGATAGAAAGATAAAGAGAAACAGAAAGAGAGAGAGAGAGAGAGAGAGAGAGAGAGAGAGAGAGAGAGAGAGAGAGAGAGAGAGAGAGAGAGAGAGAGAGAGAGAGAGAGAGAGAGAGAGAGAGAGAGAGAGAGAGAGAGAGAGAGAGAGAGAGAGAGAGAGAGAAAGAAAGTTAGATAGACAACTCGAGAGAGAGGGAGAAAGAGAGAGAAAGAGAAAGAAAAAAAAAACACACACACACACACACTCACACACACACACACACACACACACACACACACACACACACACACACACACACACACACACACAGAGCTTACTAGCTTTACAGTTTAATGATTTCTGTAATTACTGTTTATCTCACTTTCTAGGCCAGTGCCTAAAACGCCGGATTAAAGGTGTACTGCCCCGTACCCCGTTAACGCGTCGAACGAATATCTTGGCGTCACATGATAATGCTTCTTTGTGAGATATTTTATGGAGCGAGTGCTTAGGGATTCAAGGATTCCCTTTTTTCTGGTCTATTCACTTATTACATGTTCTACTGTATTTTCCAGAAGTACGAAAAATCTCAGTTATTCCTCCTGCCTTTCTTCCCTATTCGCAGAAGTGTTTTAAGTACAAAGCGAACATCCGGAATGTTGTGCAATTCATAGGGGAAATAACCTCTCCACGCGAGGGGAAAAAAACAACCTCTTTCGTACTTATTGATGTTTTTTCTCCCTCCTTTCATATTATCAAAAGTATATGCACATCCCCAGCTATCTGAATGACTCTGAGATCTTCCTCCTCCGCTGAAGAAAAGACCAGAATGATATCACAGTCCCACTAAACGGCTGGTTTTCTCGCATGAATCACCACGCAAAGGAAAACCTCGCAATATAACCTGCGGGGGACGAGGACTTGCGGTTGAAGGAGTTTTGTAAAGAAGACACTTGAAGGTAATTCATTGTGCTGCTTACCCTAGCAAGATTTCTGCCTCCCTGTTTGTCTGTGGAGGTTATGTCCCTTTTCTATGGCTGGGGGAACTTATTTATTCTGACGTTCGAGACATACTGCAGCTATACATGCTCGGGAGTTGTTGATTTTTATTTTCGTTTTTTTTTTTCCTATCGTATCTTCGTGATAAGAAATATTTATAATGTTTTGGAAACACAAACACACACACACACACACACACACACACACACACACACACACACACACACACACACACACACACACACACACACAAAAAAAAAAAAAAAAATTATTTCTCACTAAAATACGATAGGAAAAACGAAAATAAAAATCAACTCCTGAGCATGTGAAGCAGCAGTTTGCCGCGAACGTCAGAAGAAATAAGTTCCCACAGTGTGTGTGCGTGTAGGTGTACGTATATATATGTGTGTGTGTGTGTGTGTGTGTGTGTGTGTGTGTGTGTGTGTGTGTGTGTGTGTGTGTGTGTGTGTGTGTGTGTGTGTACGCACTGCTTTTTTTTTCAATTGCAAGGACAAAATCATATTCATCACCATTTTATTTTTATCATGTATATATTATATACATTTGGATGCCCTCTCGTGCTGTAAGGCCCGACCTTATAGCCATCGCTAGGTCCAGCCGGAAGTCCACCTGTTCCGTTCGGTGGCCGAGAAACTTGTAAACAGCATGGCTGTTGACCGCTCCCAGGTCGTACACATAAAAGATCTGTACCACTTCAGCAACTTGCGAACTGACTTTGCCAGCCGGTCTTCCAGATCTACGCCACTACATTCAGGTTTTTTTCACCCTCGACGATTTACCTCTGTCATTGCTGATGTGTGAATCATACTAGGCATGTCGACTTGGAATCCATCCATGACAAGGAGAGCTCTGGTTATCCACGTCCCCCTGCTTCAGGCATGTAGCGGCGGACTGTTCCCATAGCACCCGTCTTCCTGGACTGCAGGAAATAGAACCGAACTGGGGAGGTGTAGCAATTGACTTGTACAACGTATATCCCGAAAAATGTAAATAAATAAATACAAAAATAACATTTGGTCCACTACGGCCTTCTGGAACGATGGTATGCACCATTTATCTTTACCCGTGTAAAAGCGGAACATGGCAGTGTATCTGGCCCTCTTGCTGGCACTGAGGCGGCCCCTAAATCAGGTTCTGAAACTCAGGCGGCCCCTAAACTTACATAGGGACTCATTACGGAAATAGACTGGTCGGGGACAAAGACCGACCTGCCTGCCTCGTTAGTCTGAGCAAATTTGTAAGCAAGCCAATAGAACAGTGGTCACTATTCTTAACCGAATATAGCAGTACTGTGGGTAGAGATATGTCTCTCAGCTCTACATACCTGTTCGTTTCTTCCACTATAAAACGATCAGCTCATTGGTATAGAATCCTCATCCAGGGCAACTTTGACACCAGGGCTACCGCAAGATAAATGCTTCCTAGACATATTCTCCCTCCCTTTCCACCTGAAATCTGGCGCCCTGGAAGTATTGCTACTCCACATGTTTATACCGTGTACAGAGAGGTGCTCGTTATTGTCAAGTGTCGAGTCTAAAGTTGTGTCATTTGCCGACACAAAATTAAGCTTTGTGCCTCCAATTCATCGGATTTATCACAGGGCACTACCTCATTACCAGTATCATCCTCAGAGGAGCCTGAATCTGACATGTGAGACGTGGACGGCATTGGCTGCTGGCGTGAGTGAAAACAAGAAATCGAGGGAGGCCACGACCTTCCATGACTACGATAATTCTGCTAGAAGAGGAATAAACAAAGTAAATAGGTGAATAAAAGAAGGGGGGTGAGAAGGATAAAGTTAAAAAAGATGAAAGCAGTAGGAGATTAACATCAGGGGGGCGATACCCATTGTATGTCATTTCTTTGCATTTGTTAGCATCGGTGTTGGAGAAGGGAGCAAGTATATAAGAATAAACTAAGTGAACTCAAACAGGAAAGTATTTATGATTTTACTTTTTTATGTATTTATATTTTATATTTATTTTATGCTGGCAAAAATAGGTTAACAAAAGTTTTTTCTTAACAAGAATGAGATGATTTTTACTTTATTATTATTGTTATTATTATTATTATTATCATTGTATACTTTTTAGAAACAAAACCGAGTGAAAAGTTTTTATTATTTTATTTTTATTGTTGTTTTTTTTGCGTTTGAAAACAAGTGAACAAAATTTAATTTTTTTTATTTATTTTTTACTTTGTTTATTTATTTTCATATTGCCTCTTTATTTATAGATGTAAGCTGAAACCAAATGAATGATGAAGGGAAAGTGTACTAAGATAAAAATAAAGTTAAGAAGATAATGATGAGGCAAAAGATGATATGGGTAATATAATTGCAAAGGTATTCTTGTGCAACCAAATAAAGTTTTTCATCTGTAGGGAAAGTGAGTGCTGTTACAACTAGGTCTGAATTTTAAAAAGTGGGACGAAAGGAGAGTATTGATAAAACAGTAATTGCAAATGAAATAAATGGTCATAAAACCGAATAATACAAAACAAAACAATAAAACATGGGAAAAAACAGTGATAAGGAAATAACAAGAAAAAATGTAAATGGACAAACAAAAGAAAGTAAGGTTGTTAAACAGTAAACGGCAACGGAAAACAGAAACAGTAAGCTCTAAGGCAAATTATTGTGGTTAAAAGAATGAAGTTGGAACAAAGACAACATAAATATAGAACATAAGAGGAGAAAGTTATCATTATTTTTTTTTTTTCTTTTGTTTAGGAGTATGCATATATAGATACACACACACAAACAAATCTATATTACATATATTTGTATGTATACATATCCATGTGTAAGTGCGTAAGGACATATATGCACCCTCCATCTTACACACACGCACGCACGCACAGACACACACACAAATATATATATATATATATATATATATATATATATATATATATATATATTATGTATGTATGTATGTGTGTGTGTGTGTGTGTGTGTGTGTGTAAAAATAAATAGGTATATATATATAGATATATAGATATAAATACAAGTATAAATGTATGTATACATATGTATGTATATGTATATATAAATATGGATATATATATAATACATTTATACACACATATATATACACACATACACATACATACACATATCTACATATACGTACAATGAACTCTGAGGGTAAGACTGTAAAGAGAGATCGGAAGATCGGAAGGATTGGAAAACATTGGGAGAGGTCTCGTCCTGCAGTGATAAAATCTAATAATGATGATCATCATCATGATATGCATATATGTATTATATATATATATATATATATATATATATATATATATATATATATATATATATATATATCTTTCTATATCTGTGTTTACTGAGATACGCGTGGATATCTTAGCGCGTGCGCATGTATGTGTATGTGTTTACGTACGTGAGTCTCCGCATGTGCACGACCTACTCACTCGAAAGTTGGTCAGGAAGCAGAGGCAGAGAGAGCGAGAAGATGAAGAGGAGAAGACGAGGGCTGGGGTCGCGGGCCGGCCGGGAGCGGGAGAGGGGGTCATAGGTAACACTAAGTGGATCGCGACAACTTCCTGCCACTTACGTCTGCTCGGCTGACTTTCCTCCCAGGACGCTGGAGTTGGTCCCTAATTAATCCGTGACTCCTGAGGACTCTCCTCTGTGTGCTTATAAGGGAGGAGGGACGCATTTCAGGAGGATGACCTTCCGATCCTTACTTGTTGGGAGAAGAAACAGAGGTGCAATTTCCTGTGGGTAAAATATGGGGAAATACGAATGAGAAAAATAAAGCAAAACTGGGCTAACCGAAGCAGTTGTAATCCTTATATTCTTAAGACAGGATTATTTTATCTCCATTTTAAATGTCCAACGAAATTGAGAGAATATTTTCTAGTGGATACCGACAAAGTTTCAGTCAGAAGACACGCACACACAAACACACAAGCACACACACGCACACACACATACATATACACATACAGATAAGCACCAGCGTGCACGCGCACGCACACACGCACACACACACACACAATCTTTCATTCTTTAAAAACAAACTTTCATACTGTGTGGGATTACTTATAAAGTTGCAAGATGCTAAGCAAGATGTGTATGAAATAAAAAAGGGAAAGAATATCCCGCAAGACAAAGAGCTCCTCGAGTGATGCCAAAAGTTGAGGCAGACAACATAATGAGCGAGGCGAGATGTTGCCAGATTCAAGAGGTCGATAACATTCGTGATTTTAAGGATTTATTATGGCTTTGGGTCGGAATCAGACATGTATAAATCTTTATTGTGCATGTGTCCACACACACACATGTATACGTGTATATATGTGTGTGAATCAGACATGTATAAATCTTTATTGTGCATGTGTCCACACACACACATATATACGTGTATGTATGTGTGTGTGTGTGTGTGTGCATACACACAAACACACACACACACACACATATATATATACATATATATATACATATATACATATATATATATATATATATATATATATATATATATATATGTGTGTGTGTGTGTGTGTGTGTGTGTGTGTGTGTGTGTGTGTGTGTGTGTGTGCGTGCGTGTGCGTGTGCGTGTGCGTGTGTGTGTTAGGTTTTTAATTAAGTGTCGGCCTAATCCAGAAGCAAAAATAGAGTAAATGTTCAGCTTACTTTTATTTTTCAATGCAATTGCTTTTAACCGTGACGCCCTTCTCCAGTCTCGAGAGGCTGCCAGATCGAGGAATAAGGGGGGGGGGGGCGTCCGAAGCCGCAGAGCACCATTTTGTTCACAGCCACCGTGGTCTTAGGCTCAGGCGCATTGTCCTGCAAGAGAAGAACACCTCGGTTCAATTTCCCTCGGCGGTTCTCAAGTAGAACTCCTGAAGCTTCCCCAATATATCAGAAGGAGGATCCCTTCAGAGTCACAGAGCAGTCACGATGGCTTCCAGGGATGTCTTCGTGACCTTAAATATTTGGTGGCATTGGAGAGTCGAGATGCTTCAATTGCTTAAAATTTGCTTTGATTCCCGAATCGATGTGAGGAAACCACGAAGGTCACGAGGAGTCAAGAGGGTCAACATCTCCGTTGAAATCATTATCCGGTTTCTCTTTGCTCGAGGCGTTAGCATTCTTTGGACCCATCCGGCAGACATCTTGGAAAAGTTGAAGTGATCATACGAGATGGTAACAACGGATCCACTGCTAATCCCCACTTGAGAAACAATGTATGGTACTGAGATTCGTCGATTATTCATGCTCATGCTCTTCACCATGGTTTTCTAGATAACTGCAGTTGCTGGACCACCACCTCGGGTGTCATACAAGTCTCGGCCTTGCTTCAAGAGAACAGCCCAGTATTTGAAAGTGGCATAGGACACTGGCCCCTATTTCTGTCTTCAATTCATGAATCAACTGTGGAGCTTTCCTTGTAATCACAGGCCTTTCCACGTCACTCATTTTGGTGGAAGGTGACATCGTCACACAGGAAAAAATATTAAAAATCTTGGGAGGATGACAGCCCGTGCTTTACTTGTTGGAACATGTCTGTACGTGTTTCAGCCTCAGCAGGCTCCTGTCTCCCTTCTTGTGTTAGGCCGATAATTCATTGAACAGCCATCCGATATATATAAATATATATATATATATATATATATATATATATATATATATGTGTGTGTGTGTGTATAAGGTATATAAGCTATGCTTATATACCTGCGTACGTATACACGATATTGTGTTATGAACATTTTTCCATAATATATTACGGGGTGATTCTGAATACTGCAAACTTCCCTCATGGTTTCCAACAATTCTACTTACATAACACTAATAAATGATTTCCATCTTCTCTTACTTCCCTCACACGGAAGTCACACTTGTTAGAATATTTTATGCACCTCATTTTGTATTCACCTCTTGTCTTTTGCTTCATTTTGGTCGCGGCGAAAAACAGGCTCTCTTCTTTTCGCCGCTCGGAGCAGCTGCGTTGTGTTAACCTTGGGAGGGTAGTATATGTGCGTGAGCGTGTAACTAAATGTGGATAAATGTGACTGCAGTTGGTGTTGATGTGTGTGTGTGTGTTGGGATGTGTGTGTGTATTGGGATGTGTGTGTGTACTGGGATGTGTGTGTGTATTCGGATGCGTGTGTGTGTATATGTGTTGGGATGTGTGTGAGTATGTGTGTGTGTGTGTGTGTGTGTGTGTGTGTGTGTGTGTGTGTGTGTGCGTGCGTGTTTGTCAAGTGTGACACTAACAAACAATATTCTTAAGCTGCGTGTTTCATAACACTCCTGTAGTATATTATATGTGTACTAGTGCACGGGAGAGCGAAAGACGCTGCTGGGGGCGAGGGGATACCCGCACCCCTCTACGGAATTATCAAAGAATCCTGCTCCTTGGCAATGAAATGACTCCGTTTCCCGTCTCGGTTCAAGACACACACACACACATATATACGCACAACGGATGTGTGTATATATGTACACATATATTATATATATTACACTTATGTATAACTCATATATATAATATTATATATATATATATATATATGTAATAGTATTGATAATAAAAATAGTAATATTAATCATTATTATTATTATTATACATTAACAATAATAGTAATATTGATAATAATGATGATGAGGATAATGATTATGTATATGATAATGGTAATGATGATGATGGCGATAGTGGTGGTGCTGATGATAATAAAAATAATAATTATTAGTCTCATTTTATATCATCTTTTTCTTTTCTATCTCCGACTTCACAGTAGCTAAGATAGTACTTAGGCTTTCGAGCTACAAAACGAAACAAGCAGGAAAGGAGAGATTACAGGCAATGGCCCGTTCACTTTCGTTCAAACTCTTCTATCGGGCGTCCTTCCCTTAGCATGAGAAATAAAAGTCTATATAACAAGATTCAGTTTCTGTTGACACTGACCCTTCAGAACCATCACCTTCATAATTCTCAGCGCAAGGTTCAATGGATTATCCAAAACGTGTGATTTGATTAATTAGTAAAAATTACCTGCCGCGTCAACAGCTAAGGTCATTAGCGGCGAATACGATACGAGGTGATGCCATCAATTCCAAGAAATGAAAATGGTAAACTTCGCTAATTACCGGAGATCCACAGAAAACATGAATACAACCCCATACCGGTTCTTTTGGGATAAGAAGTGATGAGTATAGTATGGACAACTATACGCGGGTTAATAATATACTTTGATTTCAGTCGAGATTTTAAGGGAAGGAATTGCGATCTTATTGTAATGAATCAGTTTATAGTTTTATTGAACTGACTATGGATTATATTGATATCCTTGATTTAATTCTGGCCTTCTTTAAACTATTGTGTAGCGTCAGGGTAGGACAGGCTAAACAGTCCTATTCCATTTATGAACTGTTGTAAATAAATTGGAATAATGATTCGACCTGCAATGGAAAAATATATACGGAAATTGTAGAAAATCAATAATGATACTGATTATAATAATTGTGATGATGATTATAATATTGATGATAATAATAATGATAATTTTTTGGAATAGCGTCGCATAACCGATCGCGATGATTCTAGCATAGCTGGATTCCTCTCACTTTCTACTTGCTAAATATATAGAAACTATGCCGCGGACCCCCCCCCCCCCTTCCCACCTCCCCCCATATTTGCGACAATCTTGGCCCCGATAGCTGGGAAGAGCATGAAAGATACCAGGGACATGGCGGGGTAAGATATAACTATAGTAATAACACAAGAAGTAAGTCACTGAAATTTATAATGCAAGGGCTGGCCCCTTGCGACCTCGCCCTGAAAGACCAGGAATTTACGACGTATGCACAGCAGGATACAGTATGAGAGAATCACTAGGATACTGGAAAATACACAGAGATGGAGCATACTAACCTATGGCATAGTCATCATTGTATTCTGAGTAGAATGTAGCGTATTCCATATGAAGAGTGGATCCGGCAGTGGCACACTTTCCTCGGCGGGTGGTGCGCGGTTCCTGAGTGGACGCCGACAGCCTGGGGCGTGGCGGTGATGTAGGGTGATGAAGTGGAATGATACACATATATCAGGACGACGTATGGTAGTATTAGACACTAGATGGCAGTAATTATCCCATGTAGATCCTGTACTGACCGCGTCGCCGTCTATTGAATAAAAATGTAGCCACGAGATCGAGTTTCTCATCCTTTGGAAACTACTATCTACGCAGTCCACAACAGGAACGTTATAAGCCTGACGGCTCCTCTGCGGATGCCCATCCATAACCACCGCGATGGCCGAGTGTGAAGTTAACTTGCACTCTTTGTGGCCGATTTCATACGCGAGATCGCCGTCAGTCGTGACGTGATCCTCAAGGTCTGTTACCGCCACGGGCCTCCTCCGCTGAAAGAGGTTAGTATCTCAAAGTTCCTCGGTTATATATTGCCGTGTTCGCCACGCAGGTATATCGTGCGCTCTATCCTGCCATGAATACATGGAGGGTTCTTTGTTTTCCTGGCAGCCCCCTGCAGTGGTCAGTATAGTTTCGGTGTTGTCATTGTTATTATATTATTGTTCCGTGGTGCCTTTTATGCCCTCCCCTGCAATCAGGGCCAAGACTGTGGGATTTTTTTTTTTTTTTTTTTTGGGGGGGGGGGGGGGGGAGAGGGGCGGAGTATATCTTACATATATGTGCACTACAGAGTGAGAGAAATCCCTCAATACCAAAAGCGCCCCGATCGGTTTGCTACGCTATTATAGAAAATTACTATAATAATAATCAATAAAATGGTAATGATAATGGCGATGTTGATTGTGATGATGATAATGATGATAATCATGGTAATAATGATAATGTCGATGATGATAAAAGTAAATAAGAGTAAATAAAACAAGATAATAGGCCACATAAAAATCTCTAATCATATTAAGAAGATATAAAATCCATAATGAACATAAATTAGTCTAATAAAACGATTTCGCTTGCAACATCAATAACACGTATAGATAACGAAGTTTCAGTCATAGCTTTATAAAACACAGGCAGATCAGTAACGTGTACAGGGATTCATATTATTTATCACAGTATATTCAGTAATTCCTACATTCTTAAAAGAAAACGTTAAGGTTTCATATTAATCACAACAATAGATTCAATAATCCCTACCGTTTTCAAAATAAATATTCCAATAAGTAAATAAATAAATAAAAATGTTCATAATCAGGCCAGACTAAATCCCGAAGGGCAAGCTGATGACTATAAATTAGTACTAGTGAACGATATTTTTCATATAATTTATACATGTAACTACAAGCATATGATCAACCACCATTACGCAAAGGCAATGAAGACACATTTTAAAGAATTAAAGTTATTTCAAAGTTAATAATATAATGATAATACAAACTGGAAATACAAATACAAGAATATGATATTATACCAAAATAAAGTATAAAGCTTAATTTCTTAATGGTATGGAATGACATAGGATATATAAACTTAAGTGACAACACTACAAAGAGTATCTAATCAGCTGACTGCCAGCTATAGGCAATGAGCTGTCTTCATCTCGTATGGCAGTCTCACCAATTTGCATTCCCCCAAAGATGTAAAAATGATAAATCAAATCAAAACAAGATGGGATTTCTTACACACACACACTCTCTCTCCCTCTCTCTCTCTCTCTCTCTCTCTCTCTCTCTCTCTCTCTCTCTCTCTCTCTCTCTCTCTCTCTCATACACTTACACATACACATACACATACACATACACATACACATACACATACACATACACATACACATACACATACACACAAACACAAACACAAACACATAAACACAAACACATACACGAATACATATATCATATATAATACAAACTATTGCTAGTATTGATTAAAAGATGGATTAAACAAGAACTAAGTTGGCAAAATTATGAAGTTAAATACATCCAACTTTTGGGTACGTACCCAGTGTAGTATTAGCAGTAGCACCAAATGGCCAATTTTCCCCATTTTTTTCCCCTATGACAGCTGTTTTCATTGATTAGATGTGACTTGGTCAGCTAATCACTCTCTATTAATGTTATTGCCCATGCAAATATGTCATGCCTTTTTTGGAGCTGGGTAGCGATCAGCGTTGGAGTTAATAAAGAAGTAAACGTCTCCAACTAGGGAACTTTTTATTGCTAGATTTTTTATAGGTATTCCCCCCCCCCCCCTCTCTCTCTCTCTCTCTCTCTCTCTCTCTCTCTCTCCCTCTCTCTCTCTCCCTCTCTCTCCTCTCTTCCTCTCTCCTCCTCTCCCTCTCTCCCTCTCTTTCCTCTCTCCCTCTCCCTCTCCCTCTCCCTCTCCCTCGCCCTCTCCCACTCCCTCGCCCTCTCCCTCTCCCTCTCCCTCTCCCTCCCCCCCCCTCTCTCTCTCTCATTCTCTTTGTTTTATTTTATTTTATCTTACTTTATTTATAATTGATTTGATTTCATTATATTTTAATTTTACACTTCAGCCTTGATTTTATTGACATTACCAAACAATACTTACTAAAACACAGAGAGTGAACTTCTGTCATCTGTAGTTTACAATGAGTATAATGTGCTAGTTTAGTTACACGTCTTTCATAACTGCATAAATGAAGCTACAGAGCGTTCCAGTGAACCTGTGCGCATATGACCTGTTAACATCATACACTCACCAGAAATATCCTGGCGCTGTTGCAGCCTTTGTGTGTTGTAGGTAGTACGACGTCCATCGTATTGCTCTGTTCTGGATTTTATTCAAAGGTTTCCTGTACAATTAGTGACATGACCACAAGCACTCCATGTTGGTTCTCCCTGGGATGTTCAGAGCGTTCAGGATACGCACACGAGTTTAGTTTTAGCCTTTTCCCATTATTACGGACGTGTACTGTGTTGTTTAGTTTTAGTTGATGTTAACAACAAATATCTCAAGTTCATCCTGGACCTTGAGGCAGAACCCCCCCCCCCCCCCCAAGTTATCGTTTTAGTGTAAAAGCTGCAGTCTCCGTGATATATGCATCAGCTACGTCTTGTCATTTGCTAGAGAGTATTGCCAACGGCGACTCCGGGATAATATTGTGACAAGGCTTGGTGTGTTCAGTTGTCTCTGTTTGTTATTCTCTCTTTTCAAAGTTAATGTCCTGCTCGTGGTATGCTTGTAGAATATAATTGAAATGAACATGCCACGTGAAGGGTCCCAGCACATTCCTATACCGATTTATTTTGGATGTTCATGTGCTACGCGCGGTCGAAGGTACCTGCAATCGAGGGGTTTTATGTAAATATCAGTGCCATCGAGTGCCGTGCCCCACTCGGTAGTAATCGTCAGAAGCAAATCTGATGCTAAACTATTTGATCTGAAGCCAAATTGTCACCTGCTTCATAGATAATGTTGTTTTGGGAAAGAGGTCATGCCAGTGAGATTTTTGTTTTCCTCTCTGTAGAGTGCAGTTAAGCAGGTCTGTAGTTTTCTGAAATGCCTGCTTCTTGTTCTTGTGAATAGCCACCAGAGCTGCAAGATATGCAGCTATGGAAGTTTAGCAAAAGGTGCAGCTGGCTGGTCGGCACAGTCCGTGAGTGTGTGGGAAGAAAGTTATCAGAACCTATTACCTTACTGACATCCAGTAAACGTTTTCTATACCTTGGCTGGTGTTTTCTGAATGTTTGAGACAGTTATTTATTTCCCTAGGTACGGGTATGTTTTGTGAGAGCCACTCTGGTACGCTCATTTTCCCTGAGAAAAATGAAGCGGTTTCTCCTTGAGCTTTTGGTAGCAGTGGTACTGTCGAGGTTGTTGAAAGGGCGGATGGTGTAACTTCATTATCATCCACCATGACTTGGAGCCCACTGATCAGCCAATAAACATCTTTTTTATCATTTCTGTCAATTCAGATTCATGGTTTGTCGCCACTGGTATCCCGAAGTTTGCAGGAATAGAATTGTCAAAGAAAAAAGGTTTCCGCAGGGGAAATTACACCCAAAGTACACACAACTAGTTAGCTCCACTTCCATTTCGCCTGTTGAACTCAAAATTTAAATTGATTTGTACTAAGAGTGTTTTGATGGCTGTTATTAGTAAAGAACTCTTAGTTATCATGAATAAGATAAAAGAGGGGAATTTGTTTTTTCCTTATGGTAATTTAAGTAAAATCGAAAAAGTAGGTTTAAGGTTGGGTTTAGCTTGGATAGTTCACCTATGTCAGTATGTAAGCCACATGCATTACGAGACATGTTGATCTATTGGGTTATACTGTGTGGCATGGCTCCAGGAGTTTAATGGTTGTGACCGAAGAACTGCTGTGTATATGGTTGTAGTGGAGGTATGAACCAAGCGCTTGTGGGAGGCGCTTGGTTTGGATGGTATGCAGGGGCAGGGAGGCGTCATTTTTGTGCACTCCTCTGTCATGTGGCCTTTCCGATGCCAAAGGTCACATGTTCATCTTGTATACACTTCTCTTACAGCTTGTCTACAGTGATATTGTGTTATGACTGTGAGCCTAACCTCTTATGATTGTGTTGCGTCTATTACCATCAGTTTTTTGTGACCTGCTCGGATACTTTAGTAGATATCTTTGTGTTAGCAGAGTGAGGCTGTTTCTTAGTTGTTGTTTTTTATAATGTGTCTCTAGGTTACCTTTTCTTTGTATGTTGAGAGTGGACAGTTGCATGGTCAGGCGGTTGGTAAAGAGTTGGTGAGTGGCTTGGTTTCTGCCACCATTCCTTATCACCAGCCGCTGCACATGGTGTTACTAATGTAGATTTTACCGCCAGTGCCTGTGTGCTGCATTCTTTGATATTTAAAATGTTATCTAATACAGCACCGTAACAACGGCGTCTCTTTTATTTGCTAAGTCCTTAAATATATTGCCCGTAACTGCCGTACCAGCAAGACGAGTTCGTCTGGTTACAGATTAATTAAATCATCGTGTGCTTCATTGTGTACAGCAGTGGGTTCTATGATGTTCTGTTTAGCATTGTTACAATCTATGTATTTCATCGGTTCGGAGATCGCAGGGAGTATACTGCATAGCAAACGTTTCGTCAGGAGTCGTCATCTTAGTTCCCTGGCAGCGTTTTCTGTCATCTTAATGGCGTAGCCACATATACAACTCCAGTATGCAGAGGATGTGC
>NC_061849.1:5143907-5148907 GCF_019202785.1 Penaeus chinensis
TCTTGTATTAGTTCCCAAAGTCTCACATCTTGGACCATAATAGGAGAGCCAAAAGTCTGTCCACATGGCCGCTACGTTATTTAAATTCTCAACAACAATGTACTGGTTCACTCCGATCAACTTCAAAACAACGTCCCCGGTTCCCGCACAGTTAAAGTTCCATTCACTTGTAGATGGGTCGGGCAGACTTGCAAATATAAGGTAAAAAACAAGAATGCTTCGTACTTGTACCGGTGATTAAAAACAAACACCCGGCAGTACCTCAGCGTCCTCAATAGGGAAACAAAAAAACAAAGACGGCGCGAGAAGCGCAATGCTTTAATTTCGAAATCACCATTATCGTTAACTATACAATAAGTGTGTGTGTGTTCATATATATGTATTTATGTATTCACACACAAAACACACACACACACACACACACACACACACACACACACACACACACACACACACACACACACACACACACACACGCTCACACACACACACTCACACATATTTATTTATTTATTCATGTATTTATATACACACCATGATGATGGTGATGGCCGATTGCTAGAACTTGTGTCACTGATACGTCAGTTATTTCTAGTCGTTTATTTCCACTAAATTGTATGTGACATTAATGAAAGATCACACATTAACTGCACGTAATCTTTTAGTGTCTATCGTCTATCGCACGCCAATCTCTCATCGATCGTAAAACCTATTACTGATGCCTGCTTCAAGCACAGACCTAAATATTCGTATTGATCTTTCACTCTTCCCAAAACATTACTTACTACAATGTTCTTCCTAATTTTAAATCCACTTTTAACACGTGGCGAGAGAAAGATATTTGTGGGGATTAATTGTTCTCTGGTTTTCTTTGGTTTATCATCAATATGATAATATTGTCATTACACATATATTATTCTGGTTCGTATCTAAATGCCTTTAAGTATGCGATTTCCCAGACAGAATAACATGATCCAATTCTATTCTATTCAAAACCCAGTCAAATAACACTCGTTGTATCGCATCATTTATTTACAAGTTAAGTTTATTCAAATGAAGTATAAATCACAGCTATTAATATCGATGCAAATGCATGGAGTGATTTCGCCTTGAGCTTTACAGATTACAGCTTTCGACAGGATATCAAAGATGAAATTCTCTGTCCATATTCGCCCAATATGTGCTGGATCGGACAAAAGTAATGGTAAAATCAACACTGCTAGAAGTAATCATAATAATTATGATTATGAGGATAGCGATACACTGGTGATTATGATAATGGTGAAATTAGTAGTTAGAGTAATAATCATGATGATGATATACCATTGGTAATTCGCCAGTGCTTGAGTGAACCGCAGCATCAAGTAACAGTAATTAAAACAAAAATACGAAACATAAAAAAGCCGTCAAAAGAAAATCCAGTCGTGCCAACGCGGACTCAGGATACGACCCAAGAAAACTTCGTTTATTATCGACAGAAGTTGAGATAGACACCTTAATCGGGTCAGAAGGAACTACAAAGGTTCACGTTGACTTTGCAGTTCTTGAAGTTTTAAGGTCGGTAGTGGTGGAATCAATTCGCTCGTTAACCTAGTGATACAAAAAAAAAAAAAAAAAAATGCTGTAGTCCAATCTTAAAGTAGAGATAAGCATTGTTTCTGTCTATACTGTATATAATATATACTCGATAAATCAATAGTTAACTTCAGCAGTGTAATACTATATTTTTGTAAATGAGCCTGTTTAATTCTTAATCGTCTTTTTCTTTGCTATTTTTGCTATAGCTGTATGATGCAAACGTAAGTAGTTCAATTTCTGGAATAAGATCGTAAGCACAAAATTTATCGAAAAAAACAAAAAACAAAAAACAAAAACATTACAGTTAAGAAGCTGAAAAGGTTGTGCCTGATATTTTCATTTAACTTGTTTTTCTACTGATTAAAATTGTTATTATTACTTTCTGGCACCTAAGAATATAATATTACCTACTCCTGCTAGCGTTCCTATAATAATTAGCACCATACTTTTGTACAAAAAGTATAATGGAATACAATATGGCTCTTCTGTAGTTGCTTATAATTTCTTATATTGAAAACTGATTTTCATACATGATAGATTAGATATCTCATGTTTCCTGTGTTTCATCAAAAGCCAAATTATTCCATTCAAAACGCAGTGGAATAAAATCATTATTTTTATAACAATTATGAAATTCTTGATTCCCGAATCTGGAGTTACACATCTTATAAAGTATATGGATTTTGAAATATTCTCTCCATAATTTATTCATGTTTTCCCTTTAACTTTTGAATAGGTTGTTACACTCTGTTCCTTCCATCAGGTTCGGACAGTGAATGTGACTGCCTAGTTTTTCCTAGACAGATAAATAGATTTGTCGAAAGCTTCAATTTGCCATTGATAGTATGGACCACATACTTTTTGAGGGTGTGTCCGTATTAGGGGGGATTTTATAACCCTTATATCACTTACATCCCTTACATCCCTTATAAAGAGGTCATGTGTAGGTGAACATTATTTTAATGCGGTTTTGCCTCCCAGACGAATACCTCCCTAACGCACCTCGAAAAATGCCCACGTTCTGATTTCAACCAACATTCTTCCCTTCATAATAATAAGCCAGTGATTCATCAACAAAATCGTCCAAAAACCCAATGATACCGGCATACTAGGACGAGGTAAACAATGGTCTAACTCTTAAAGGAAGAAGACGTTACACTTACCACTCAGAAGGCCCATTATTTTTTTTTTTTTTTTTTTTTTTTCAGCTGTGGGTCGTGCACATGCTCACCAGCCCCTCTAATTGTGGATTCGCAAGCTGTGGCTCGTTTTTATCGGGATGGATTGTGGTCGAAGGCCGAGTTGGATCTTCGGTTTGATTGTGTCGCTGCTCTTTGCTTTCTTTTCTCCGAGTATACGTATACACACACATTTAGACACACACACAAGCACACAAATATATACATATACACACATGCACATACACACACACACACACACACACTCATATATGTGTATGTATATATATATATATATATATATATATATATATATATATATATATGTGTGTGTGTGTGTGTGTGTGTGTACATATGTACATATATGCGAATATACATATAGATATGTATATATATACATATATAGATAGATAGATACATAGATATAATTCATAGATATATGCATTTAACACACACACACACACACACACACACACACACACACACACACACATATATATGTATATGTGTATATATACATACATATAAATATATATATATATATATATATATATATATATATATATATATATATATATATATATATACATATTGAAATATATATATGTGTGTGTGTGAATTATATATATATATATATATATATATATATATATATGTATGTATGTATGTATGTATGTATATATACATATATACATATATATATATACATATATTCATATATACGTACACACACACACACACACAAACACACACACACACACACACACACACACACACACACACACACACACACACACACACACACACACACACACACGCAAGTACAATCACTCCATCAGACGTCAGATTTATCGGAATCCCTGAGCGCGTATTACTTCTATTTACTCTCCTACTTTATGAGGTATTTGCTCTTGCCAGTTTTGTGAATTATTTCCCTCGTATATCATGCTTCCAAGAAAGAGAGAGAGAGAGAGAGAGAGAGAGAGAGAGAGAGAGAGAGAGAGAGAGAGAGAGAGAGAGAGAGAGAGAGAGAGAGAGAGAGAGAGAGAGAGAGAGAGAGAGAGAGAGACGTGGAAAAAACGTATATTCTATTTCATATGTATGTACGTCTCTCTCTCTCTCTCTCTCTCTCTCTCTCTCTCTCTCTCTCTCTCTCTCTATATATATATATATATATATATATGTGTGTGTGTATATGTATATATATGTACGTATGTATGGTTGTATGTATGTATGTATGTATGTATGTATGTATGTATGTATGTATGTATGTATGTAGACACACACACACACACATACACACACACACACACACACACACACACACTCACACACACACACATACACAAACACATACATACACACACACACACACAGATTAATGAGATTAGCTACGGATATTATATTTTTCATCTCCCTTTAGGTTCTGTACAGTATATACAATTAAAAAGATCATGCCTATTTACTGTTTTAGATAGATTATACTCTGTAGTATTTAGAACTTTACTAAATAAGCTAAAGTGTGTGTGTGATAAAAGGCTGTTTCGAGTTTTTGCTAGCGTTCACTAATTCGCCATTAGGAGGTGTCACAACTAACATCTAACTCTTTTCTAGGACATCCGGTTTCCGGTTTTAATTTCTTATAATAAATAGAGGTGATAATGCAGACAACTCATATGCTAAATGCTTGGTGAAGCTCTTACGACCTCATAGTGTAGTGGAACTTTATAACATGGAAAGAATGTCAGGTGTGTTGATGATCTAGTTAAGTTTCTATGTGGAGCTAAAAATATACTTCATAATGATACAGTCTTGCTGGAGAGTTGTTTCTCATTTGAAGACAATACTACAGATGATATACTTATTGTTAATGATCAGTCTATCATAAATGTTCTGAATTATTAAAGGGTTATATTGTTTAACAGATAGAAAAGAAAAACTGTGATAGTTGCACTGATTCTGTGAGTGAACTGAATCCTTCTGTGACAATTTAATGACATTTCAAGGGTGAGGGTCCTGGTTTGGGCGGTCTGCCAGTTCTAAAAACAATATATTTTTGAACGCACATTTCCGAACATATAACACATAGTAGTTGTTATGATGACAAATTCTACCTCTGAGAGGCCATTGCAGAAACATTTCCTGAATATCATGTTATTGATAAGTATGTTAAATTGGGAGTATACAGACAGAAGACAAATAGTTGTTTTGAACAAAGATATAAAGGGAAACTCGTTTTTCCTA
>NC_061849.1:5183907-5186407 GCF_019202785.1 Penaeus chinensis
AGTTATAAATATATTGAAATTATTGATATAGTAACACATCACTAAAACTATGGAGGAGGTTTTCAAGTGGTATAGATCTCGATATATGTGTGTGTGTGTGTGTGTGTGTGTGTGTGTGTGTGTGTGTGTGTGTGTGTGTGTGTGTGTGTGTGTGTCTCTATATATACTTATTATTGACATCATAGAGTAAAGTAAGCGCCGTATAATATACTTCAAATAGTGTTTGAAAATAATTCTGATATAACGTATGAATTCATAAAAGTATTTACTAAATTATCATATTGCGGGGCTCTTGTCTTCCTAGTTGCCCCGCATTTGCAAACAACACCTACAAATGTTTCAAAAATACGGAAAGGTGCGGGGGGGGGGGGGGGCGTTCTAGTGAAAGCCCGACCCGCGTTGACGTTTAATAATACCTTCGTGCAACAGTTCAAACCGGCAGTACACTAGTGGTGGGGGCAGCGTGAGTGCGGATAAGTTTTATTGTGATAAGGTATTTTAATATTAGCTAGTTTTTATTTCTACTTTTATCATTTTTATGGGTTATGTTTCATCTCTCAGTGTTTTATCAGATAGGCAACCCACGGTTATCAATGACCATGTACTGAACTACAGCAATGTTTAGAAAAGGGTCTCTCTAAAGAAAGAAAAAAAGATGTTAAAAGCGTTATATTTCAATTAATACAATGAAAATATTATGACATTTAAACTACGAAACAAATGTTAACATGAGTATTGTCAACGGATTAGAATTAGATATACATAAATAGCGTGTCAGAGAGAAATCCCGTCTAGAATTAGTTGCTTTTTCTTTCTTTCCTGAGTTTGGATGCGGTGTGTTTATGTATTTGCGATTTTTTTTTCCGAACATCATAATAGATTTTGTTGCCGTGTATATTTTTGATATGAAAATATTTCGTGTCAGTTCAGAAGACTGATGAACTTCTACAGTGACGGGGAAATATTTCATCGGGACTGAAAAAGCTATGAGCAGCACATTTTTCATCGGGAGAATATTCTACATGAATATAAAATTTCCATCATGCTAGCAGAACAACAAAATAAAAAAAAAGTTCAAGGCGTAGCATTTTGCCACCTTTTGTTAGATAAATATATTGGCATTTAAAGTGTATTCATTTAGAATTTTATAATGTTTTTTCCTTGCCTCATTTTCCGAGTGTCTGGCTACATACAAATTACATCACACACATACATATGTGTACAATAGCATGGTTTTAGTCTCCTTGGGCACACGATAGTTTAGAAATTCAAATACAAAGTCAGGTTACCGTTTGTATGGTGGCACTGTACAATGCCGCATTTTGCATGTAAATATCTTTACGTGTTACTGCAATATTACATCATACATACAAACAGCCTAGGCAACCTGGCGTTGTATTTGAATTTCTAAAGTACATACTGTAGTGCGAGAAGAGAGTGGCGAATATAAAGCTAATGTAGATTCCGTTTATGCAGTCCTTTTATGTGAGTTGTTTAGTCAAGTGGTTTACTTGTGTTCTCTCTGAGTTCGAGTTCTTGCCAGGGAGGTTTTTTACATTTATATATGCATGACTGTAGAAATGTACACTCTTACACGCACAGGTATGTTTGTCTGTGTGTGTGTGCGTGTGCGTGCGTGTGTGTGTGTGTGTGTGTGTGTGTGTGTGTGTGTGTGTGTGTGTGTGTGTGTGTGTGTGTGCGTGTGCGTGCGTGTTTGTGTGTGTGTGCGCGTGTGCGTGCGTGCGTGTGTGTGTGTGTGTGTGCGTGTGTGTGTGTGCGTGCGCGTGTGCGTGTGCGTGTGCGTCACAAAAACACAGAACACCGTCACAGGAACACACAACACCGTCACAGAAACACACAGCACGTCACAGAAACACACAACACCGTCACAGAAACACACAACACCGTCACAGAAACACACAACACCGTCACAGAAACACACAACACCGTCACAGAAACACACAACACCGTCACTGAAACAGAACACCGTCACAGAAACACACAACACCGTCACAGAAACACAAACACCGTCACAGAGACACACAACACCGTCACAGAAACACACAACACCGTCACAGAAACACACAACACCGTCACAGAAACACACAACACCGTCACAGAAACACACAACACCGTCACTGAAACAGAACACCGTCACAGAAACACACAACACCGTCACAGAAACACACAACACCGTCACTGAAACACAAACACCGTCACAGAGACACACAACACCGTCACAGAGAGACAGAACATCGTCACAGAGAGACAGAACATCGTCACAGAGACACACAACACCGTCACAGAGAGACAGAACATCGTCACAGAGACACACAACACCGTCACAGAAACACAAACACCGTCTCAGAAACACAGAGAACGCGAATACTGTCACAGGAATAAACACAGGAACACAGAATAAGACAATAACAGCACGGAAGCAAATGCAGGGCCGCGGGTCTCGCTGGTTTACTGTTCATTTCCTTTCTATCAATATTTT
>NC_061849.1:5191407-5196407 GCF_019202785.1 Penaeus chinensis
ATGATAGAAATGTCCACTGGCTCTTGATCTTGATCTGCCGACTACAGGAGATCACATGTCCTACTACTTTTCTGGCTCCTCTGTCATCTAGGAGTCCATAACATTACTATCACTACTTACTGAGTTCGATACACTTTGCTCTGCATAGTCAATCACATCCTGTTCATCCAGGTCACTTTCACTTACAGTGCCTGTAACTTTCACTTGCAGTGTTTGTAACACTTTGCTCTGTGGTTTCTTTGGGATCACCTCCCCTTGGTTCTTCTTCTTCACGGGATAGTTGTCACTGGGGCTGATTCCATGGGGTTATGCATAGTCTTCATCGGTCGCCCCAAACATGGAGGTCATGGTTCCTACTCTTCAAGCTCCTCCATAGTTGCTCTTGGTGGTTTCAGTATCCATTCCTCATGACCTAGACACCGTTTCACTTTCTCCATCACCCTCTGTAACACCAGTCCAGAACAGGATTTTATGAGAAGGCATGCTGAACCTCCCCTCTTTCCCATACGGAATGGCACAAGCCACTTGACACCCAGTTTCTGCAATAAGATACTCAGATCCAGAAACAACTGGTGATCTTGTTGAAGAAAAAGTAGATCATGAAAAAGCAAATAAAAAATAATACACACTTTACAAAGTATGCTCACAGAACAGAATTATGTAATTTCACAAATGCAGAGAAAAAAATAAACTTGAGGCTCCTTGATCCATACAAGGAAGCTCGGCTCCACTGTCTCATTCCTCCTGCTATGATTAGTATAGCTCCTGTACTACCCTGCCATGCATCGAGACACCTGCTGCAGAATCTGGAGCGCATCTTGAGTCTGTATTTTCTCCCTCAATGTTGGGAAGCTCCCCTCCCACCAGGTGTAGCTGGTGTTGCTGAAGAAGGCGTGGAAAGGTTGCAGTCCAGTTGTAGTATGGACTGCCTCATTTCATATACTGCTACACCGTCTGCAGGACTGCTGGCCACTGAGCTGGAAACACTCCACACATAGTTGTCTGACTTCCTTTCAGTGCCTGGTACATGCATTCCAAGACTCTGTTACCAAGGGGATGATTTGAGGTGAATCATCCCAGCTGGATTCTGTTACTTCTGCAAAAGTGTTTAAGTGAGCAAGAGCTGAACTCCTCGCCATTATCAAATATAATCAGTTTTTAGGTCCAAAATCAGTCACACCTCTATTGTTTCTATTGTTCTGAAGCAGAAAAATTAACAATATTGATGGGTCCCTGTGACCATTCCTGCATGATCAATGCTGATCCTTTACAAAACTTTGCACACCTTATATTACATACAGTGTTGACATACTTGGCCTTTGAGGACAAAGTTCCTTGCTTCATCTTCATGATAGGCCAATAGAACAACTCTGCCTTGAGGAAACTCTTCCTTGGACCCGAATGGCTCAAGTTTTAGCCATCAGGGAAGCAACTGAGGTTGTTTATTTGGGGTGTAGCAGAGGTCTGGAGACTGCAGAGAGAAGAGAAATGAGCAAATTTATTATCTGGAGGGAGGCTTTTTGCCAGCATTAGAGTACCCAAAGGGAATATTGAGTTTGTCATATGGAAAGGAATGTGGCTTTAAACCCGAACAAGTAGGAAGTGGATCCATCCAGTATTGCTTGATAATTTCCCATTCATTGAAGAAATCTTTTTTTTTTTTTTTTATCACATGGTTGGGCAAAGAAATTCCCTGTCTCACTGGGGCAAAATATTTCATGCAAGAATCTTTATCCAGTCAGTAAGTTTATTTGTCCTGGAATAGGATTTTTTCACCCCTCATAGTTTATTTTATATAAGTTTACAGTTTTTATTCAGCAATGTAACATATAATTTAACTGTATTGGCAATCATCTGTGCTGATAGTCTGCCTTGCCACCCTGTATTGCGTTTAAGGGAAGTGGCTGATGCAGCAGTAGATTGAGGATTCAGGAACAATCCTAAATCAAAGAATATACTGTGAAATTGACGATGAGTGGGTAACTGCCAACGTATTCTATATAAATAGATAGATAGATAGATTATATATATATATATATATATATATTTATTTCTTGTTTTGTTTTTGTTTTGCCAAATGTGTTAAAACAGACACAGGGTAAAAGGTTGATTCTCTTGATTCTTTATAGTTATGTCAATCACACATCTATTGAAAGTGTTAAGTTGGGAAGAGATGAGCAGATCAGTGTTGTATTCCTACCCCTCACTGCATTGATTTGTGACAGTCATTATATGGTGTGTTTTGGACCTCTGAAGAATTATTATGACCAGGCACACATACATCACATGAATCGGTCTCCAGACATACAATTATTCAACTTCAACTCCTTTTTTCTTCTACTGGAGTCTAAAATAAACGTGATGCTAGCCGGCAGACATGAGACTGAGAAGGAAATCCCTAGTTTACCGTTTGCTCAAGGAGAGGATAGCATACCATCATGCCCAGTACTTCGATACCAAACGATAGTATATTCCTTAGGAAAACAAGTGTCTACTGTATCAAATCCCTCCTTTTGTTCATTCAGAAAACTTGATTACACTGCATTTTCTGGTAATCTTCCAGAAGTGTGTCAGCATAGTCAGTAACGCTTTCTGCACCTTCACAGTCTTCAAAAACTTGTAATTGGCAAAGTTGTACAGACCAAGAAAACTAGTGCTCGCAGTGTTAGAAAACATTTCTAACCTAGAAAATCATAAATAGCGTAGAGGAGGCAAACGCAAAGAAGAAAAAAGAGGCTAAGAAAGAACTAGAGAAGAATAAGTAGAAAGATAAAAGTAAAATAGAATAAAGAATGCTGCTGCTGAAGATGATACATCGAGCATATCAGGTGGAAGCTATTGTTCAGGAGAATCTCTTGGCTCATCACTGGATGTAAGCAACAAAGCTTCTCTCCAGTGAAAGGCAATGAACTCGTTGCTGAGGCTACTGGAGAGACAGAGGGCAGAAAGGTCAATATACACTGAACAAAGGGATGTAGCAACATCAGTGAAAATTGATGATGAATCAGTAAAGAAACAACATTAATGGGGAAAAGTAACATAAGTTTTCAGTTTCCAGATGAAGAATTACAAACCTGAAATGATATTTCTACACAGCAAAACGCTCTTCTCAATGTCAGAAAAGATAAAGTGGCAGGGGCTACCAGTAGAAGATAAAATCATAATATATGTCGACTACATCTTCATGGGGCCTTGTTCCCCTGGCTTGTTAGAGACTCGTGTGATGGTGAAATAGCAAATGGACTTTTGAAGAACTTGTAGCTTTATAGCATTAGTGTTTACTGAGGTATGATTGTTGAATGATGTACTGCTTTACATTTCGTGCTTAATGATTAAAAAGGAGGATCTTTTTGTCTTAGTTAATAAATCTAATTTGCCACAAAAGATAAGGTATATGTTTATGTTCAATACAACTGGACAATTAATGTATGGGAAAAAATCCGCATAATGATAAAATATCTTTCCCCAGTATGTTTTTTTTTTTTTTTTTTTTTTTTTATACAATTTAGGGCAATATTGTCATGGAAATTTATAATCCAGTGTTTGCAATTCTCATAAAATTTGGGTTAAGAATTTCCCCTATATTCTTTTTATAACTTGTTTTCTATTTTGAATTAGACCAAATGTGTTATCAAGGAGTGTAAATGTAATGTAATGTTAGTATCACACTAAGATATCCTAATTTGTCTCAATAAAGTAGGATTCACAAGAGATCTCTCTATTAACGTTTGAAATTATCTCACACACAGACGATTTTTTTTCCATTGTGATCGAGTCTGTAGACCAGTATCCATTGTGAGGCAATTGAAGGTAGCTGTTAATGAACCAATACGAGCAGAAGGCTTCAGTAATATTGAAACCTATCTGTTACGGATTCAGGCATTTTTGGTGTTGTACACAATTCCACTAGTGCTCAGCCACGAAGGAGTCAATTAGTAGCCCTATGTGACCGCACCTGAGCTAAATTTCATCCATAACTGAAAATGGAACCAGATCCATTTAACTGAAAGAATAAGATTAATAGATTGGGCTTTAGCAAAGCTGTACAAGGGACAAACAGCACATAACATATGACAAAGTAGGTGGACTTAAAAGGTTATACTGGACACAAAATACCTTAATCTACAGGTAGTTAAATTAAGTTCATCCACGATAGTACTTGCTCCTTAATTTTCTATAGCAGTGAAGTTATACCGGAGAGTATTGTGGCCCGCTAGGAATAGAAGTGTGTGCATGGAGATCCCTTCTTATTCCTCAAGTGAAACAATTCGGCGCTTATTATCCTATAATGATAATAGTAATAGTATTAACGATAAGAACATCAATAACAATAATGATAATCACACAATTATTAGAATGATAATACATCATAAAATGATAATATGGTACAATAATAATCGTAATCATAGCAATAGTTATGATTATTATGAGTGTACCATGAAATTTGAGTAATGTTGGTAATGTTACTAATGAAGTTAACTGTATGATATCTACAGTTCTTCTATTATTTCTATTACAACTGTAATAGACCATTATAACGTTAGATAATATGAGTGGTGATAGTTATAGTGACAACAGTATTCGACATTAATATTATACATAATAAGATAATAAACGCTGCATGAAGGGAAGAAAACAATGAAAAAAGGCTTTAAGAGTTTTTAAAAATGTAGATATAAAGTACACGTTTTAATCGTGCAAAGATTTACATGCAGTGAGCTGCTACACACCTCCAACTTGGGATATGAATCTTGAATTTACATATTTTACTGTGATTTAGCATATACTCTAAACCTAAATAAATTTGTTTGGATATATATATATGACTGCAGATCTATATCTCGTGGTATTTTCACATTCATATTCATTGATCCCCTTCCCGAAACAGATCATCTGGCCTGGGTATTTGTCGGTGTCATGATACTATAATATTTCCACCTGATATAATAACAGCATACTCACGTGCACTCGTATTCTATCTCTCTCCACACACACACACA
>NC_061849.1:5243907-5246407 GCF_019202785.1 Penaeus chinensis
CTGCAGGCTGCTTAGTGGATGGATGGATTATCTTTAATCATGTTGAGGTTCGTTAACATTGGACTGAGTATTTTGAGCCGCTGTAACAGGTAGACCCTCAAGCAGTTAATCTAAATGCAAGTTGTTTTGCAATCCCAGTGCCGGTCTTACCCATCAGTGACGAACCTCCTATCCAAACTGAGGTTAGGGAGGGGATCTCTTAGCTAAAGTGTGGGAAAGCTGAGGCCATATGTGATATCCTTGCTGAACTGCTATAGGATAGAGGTGAACCTGTGGCATGGGGCTTGTATACTGTCCTGGCTGCCATCTGGCAGTCTGGTTCCATTCCATGGACTGCTGAGGGGCTGGTCATCCTTCTCTGGAAAAGGAAAGGGGATCAATGGGATTGTAGCCACTACCGTGGCATTGCACTGTTCAGTACACCAGGCAAGTTTTTGCTCACATTCTTCTGAAACGGATCCATGAACACATATTAAAAAACAAATGAGACCAGAGCAATCTGGATTCACTCCTAGCAAGACCACAATAGACTATCCAAGCTCTTCAAATCACTGGATTACCGTCGTGAATTTGGTCTTTGGCTGCTCGCAGTCTACATCCACCTTTAGAAGGTGTTTGTCTCGGTGTACCGCGAATCGTTATGGGAAATCCTGAGACTTAGGGGAGTTCTGACATTGATCTCTGAATTAATAACATGCCTATAGACTGGTACTAAAAGTACTGTTAATTGTGGTGGGGGCCTTTCGAGCTTTCCTCTTAACTGAGGAGTGAGGTAAGGCTGGGTCCTTGCATCAATGCGTATTAGTACTTGCATGGACTGGATAATTGGCTACTATCCAAAGTCAATTTGTAGCTACACTGGGCAATATCAAGATCACGGACCTTGACTTTCCTAACAATATCAGCAAAGTCTCTGGAAACTCTAGTGGCGGCTCTTGATACCTTGGTAGCACAGTGCATGTATCTGGTTCTTAAGTCCAGACAGTCAGTAGTTGGATTGGCTGACTGCAGGAGCCACGAACTCGGTCAACAATAGTATTTGGAGATATTAGTACCTGTGCAGAAGGACCAAGCTACGTATCTTCAAAATCTTAATACTGCTAGTTTTGCTTTATAGAAATGAAACATGGACGCCATCTAGTGCCTTGGAGTCCTGTCTTGATGTCTTTTGCAACAAGTTCCTGCACCAGATGATAGGGTGCAGTTGGCAGGACCAAGTGTTAATCCGATGGCCAGCATAGGACCTGTCACTTGCATAATATGGGACCATCAACTCAGGCTACATGGGCACCTAGCTAGTTTCCAGTAGATGACCCTGCCCATCAGGCTGTCTCTTCATGAGATAATCCTGGGTGGAGGAGACCCATATGACGACCTAGGAAGTCATGGCTTAGGCAGATCGCCAAGACCTGTTGCGAGGAGCTAAAGATGAGCCAAGAGCCTGCCTGGTGGCTCGCCTTGAGGGACGCCCCTGCCTGGAAGTGAAGGGAGGATGCAGCTATGCGCCTCCGTCTGCGTTACCTCCATCTATATATATATATATATATATATATATATATATATATATATTCATGCATATAATCACACACACGCACCCATATATGTATAAAATATATATGTATGTGTGTGTGTGTGTGGAGGGAAAGAATACAATTCATACGATAAATCGAAAAAAATAAAGTGCAAACTATTTCTGTTTGGACGTTTTCGTTATTTCTTCTATTAATGTTCGCTTTGCATTTTCTACTCTGACGAACAGTTGTTGGAATAGGGGGGACTTCAAACCTACATATTTTTTATCTCCATATCTTTCTCTCTCTTTCGGTGCCATACTGTAACAAAATTCAACCATTCGTTCGAAAAGATTATTTGTTGTATTTTTGGCGGAGGTAAAAGCTTGGACAGAGGCGGCCTGAGTGCGTGACAAGAGCTCGCCCCTGTCGAGGTCTGCCCGATTGCAAGACAACTCCACGTTTTCAGAATATATCGGAATTGCGTCGTGTGTGTGCAAGATTTCTTATTATAAACAAATAAAGAGCAAGATAGTTACATGTTTTCTGAATATGTATTGTTTTTTCTCTCATATATGAGAGTTATAAAAGAGAGAAAGTAAAAAGATATATAATTATATTCAAATCGTTTCAGCAGTCGACAAAATCTAACGTTTTATTTGACTACATAAGTATATATATATATATATATATATATATATATATATATATATATATATATATATATATTCTTAGCAGTTAAGTATAGATTTGGTTGTTTGTTTTTAGAAATTCTCTTTTATAAATTAACTAAAAATAATGATCAACAGAAAAAAAATGTTTATCATAATGCATTTACGGATGTTAGTTCATCAGTAGAGAAACTGGATATTTTTTTCAAGTCTGACAGGAACTAGATTACTTTCAGTTCCCAAAAGGATATTGGAATTTTGTTCATATTGAACATAGATTGATAGGCAGACAACACAGAGATAAATTCATACACAGTC
>NC_061849.1:5253907-5256407 GCF_019202785.1 Penaeus chinensis
CATATATATATTATATATATTTATTTATTTATATCACACACACACAGCCGCGTGCTTGTCACGTGGCTCCTCGAGGGGCTTACCCAAGCCGACCGACGTTGGCGCCCCCACGCGCAGTTCCCGGGTAGTTAAGGCCAAGGTTGACCCAGGTGACACAGAGTCAGTGCCCAGCGCTCGTCAAGATTGGCCGCCCCCGGCCTACGGCTTCAGGGCGGGAGGGCTCAGGTCACTTCCGCCCCGCAGGCCTGACCGCGACCTTCCCACACTCCGCGCTTACCCAAGACTTGTCCCGTGTGTTCTATATCTGTGTTGCTTGTACTCTGCAGAAATAAAGAGTAAGCCATCGTCCCCTATTACTTCTTCTGCATAACCAATGTATAAAGGTGTTATAAATAGCCTTTTACACACATATACATATACATACACATACATATATACATATATATACACATTGATAAACTAGGAATGCCTATTAAGGAGAGTCTTCGACATTAGTGCTATCTGAAATGCTTACATAAAAGAAAAAATCAAAAAATCAGATACTTTTTAAATTTCCAATAATTACTATTTTGAAAAAAAAGAAAAAAAAAAAAAAAAAAAAAAAAAAAAACAGATAGTAATATGGCGTTTTGCTGATACTAGGAATGCTCCCTCGTTCCTCTTCATGGGTTGCGAAGCATTTGGCTCGAGGTTCATCGCTAAACCGGAAAGTACTCTTAATGGACCGCCGCTAGATACCTTGAGGCGAACTCGGCAACTTCCTGGCCAGCAGCAAACAGTAATTTGCTAAGATCTGAGCTACAGTTCAACTAGACGAATGGACAGACGCTATAACATGAAATTACAGTTAAAGCTTTGCCGTGGTCATGTGGAGCACATCATCCCACATCACATTCCGTCAAGCACATCGTCTGCGAAGAATTGAAGTGAATCACTTGGGCCAATCAGAAGGAAAACTAAATACAATTTTTGACATTCGCCTTGAGGAAATGGCAAACATCCAGCTTCGTTGCATTCGGCTTGATACAGTAAAGGAAAGAACGACAATGAATTTATTGCACTGGCCTTTATTGTTAGGTTGTCTCTAAGTTGGTCGGTCATTAACAGCAGCTTCATAGTGTGTTTATATATGCATAACAAAAACAAACAAACAAACAAAAAAAAACCACATCTACACAATACGGTTTCAGCATGATCAGAAATAGATATGCACATGATACTGAATCACTATGATCTCACAACGAAAATATATGACACAAATCCTAACACTCGGTGACACAACCAGCTATTATTAACAGTCCATGAGTTTAAAAGAAAAAAAAAAAAAAATACTAACAAAAGAAAACACTAAAGTAAAGGCAGTAGGTAAGAAAGCAAGACATTGGAATAATATCTAGACTGAGAGTGAAGATAAGACGAGTGTTTAGGGAATATATATTATGGGAGGATTTTGCTTCACCCGAAGAATGATGGGCACTTACTGTAATATTTTCAAACCTAGAACAAAGTTAATAGATTGACTGATTAGTTTAAATGATCTGTCATGTTAACAGCTAAGGTCATTGGCGGCGATCACTTTGTGGGATTAAAAGGATAAAATATACAAGACCTGAAAGTATATATCAATATATAATATCTTATATATTTTTTAAAATAACAATAAAAGCATAAACATTATGCTTTAATAATAGCAGAAAAGAAATATGTAAGTAAAAAATCATATATCAAACTTTGAGGATCAAGTATTTCAATATTCAAGCTTAGGAGCCACTTCTCAATGGGAATTTCATGAGACGATAGAAATGGAAACTCGTGTTTCTTAAGAGCTGTACTACTTCTGTTATCATTCCAAATTAGCCCATTATCGAGCGTGCATTTTATGTTTTGATCAATTGCTCCATTTTTATAGCCAAAGGAATGCTAGGAGGAAGTGTTAATTTTCTATGAATATGTGTATGGGTATACACACACGTGTGTATATGTATAAAGGCATGAAGAAATATCCTAAACTATTTATTTTCACTAAATATCCTTGTAAAATATGGAAGCATCTTTTGCGAGTGCGTCTTATCCGCCGACAAATACGGTATGTATATGGTGTGTATGTATGTATATATATATGTATATGTATATGTATATGTACACACACACACACACACACACCGTTTTTGCCGGCGAGTAAGGTGCATCTTCGCATAAGATGCTTCCCAATTTTACATGGATCTTTATTGGGGAATAAAGTTTAGTACATTTCATCATGCCTATATTAAAAAATATCTGTGCTTAAAATAAAAATTGTAATAGGTATATTGGAATAATGTTTGAAATCATATTAAACTTTAGCCTCACTTATAAAGGCAACTAAATTGAGTTCATAATATGGCTAAAATAATTACTATAAAAGATGTGTAACTCGTATACCAGGATCTGATGTTTTGAGTTACTGCGATATGTCTCCTGGGCGACACACTGCTATCGCTTTGTTGTCATCCACTCATTG
>NC_061849.1:5273907-5276407 GCF_019202785.1 Penaeus chinensis
ATAGACATCATATATAAACATATATATATATATATATATATATATATATATATATATATATTATATGTATATGTATATATACGTATTTATTATGACTAAAACATTGCTGAAGATGACTGTAATGATTATCATTACTGTTTCAACAGTGATATGATGCAATTGTAAGGTTCAACCTGGAAATAAGATGACTACCTACGGCTGTCATGTCTACCAAATAGATAAATGAAATAATTACAGAATTCTTTAATGTGAACACACCTTAAGGCATTATGCAAATTTTCAAGGAAAACATCAAATAATCTTGATGCTAATCCCTAGTATGATAAAATTAATTGATCAAGATTCATACACTTAATAAATAAATAAAAGTTAACACCTATAATGACTTTTCATTGTATAATACACGTAATACACTGTGCATAACCAAATAAATTAAACTCACATATTGCCATTTCCGCATGATTACTTGCGCAATGTAAATGTTTCAGCCTTTCACTAGGTATCAAAGAAGTGAAGAAAAAATCGAACACAATTTGAAATAATCACTCGTCTTATATTTAATATCGTCATCATCATTTGGGAGCTAACTTCAGCAGGGGCGCATAGCCGCATCCACCTTGCGCTTCTACCTACGAGGGTCCCTCATGGCGAGCCGCCAGGCAGGGGCCCGGCCCATCTCTAGTTCCTCACGACAGGTTTGATCGATCTGCCCAAGCCACGACGTTCTCGGTCGTCCCACAGGCCTCCTCCACCCAGGGTTGTCACGGACAGAGACAACCTGTTGGACAGGGTCATCCTGCGGGAATCGAGCCAAGTGGCCGTATAGCCTGAGTTGGCGATCACGGATTGTGCAAGTAACAGGTCCTGTACTGGTCTCACGGTGCAGCCGTTGGTTGGACACATGGTCCCGCCAACTGTACCCCATGATCCGGCGCAAAGATCTGTTACAAAAGGCATCAAGACGAGATTCCAGAGCATCCAAGTTTCACTACCATATAGTAAAACTGACAGTATCAGGGCCCTGAAAACACGTAACTTGGTCCTTCTGCACAGGTACCGGCATCTCCAAATACTCTTGTCGAGAGATTTCATTACCCTTGCTGCCAGGCCAATCCGTCTACTGACTTCCTGGTCTGACAGCCAAGAGTCGTGAACTGCACTACCGAGATATATATAACTCTCTGTGACTTTGATGTTTTCACCTGAAGCACGCACCGACTGCACAGGGTCTCCTTGTAGGCCCCAGAAATCCTGGATCTTGGTCTTGGTCCAGGAGACCTTTAGTCCCAGGGGCTTTGCTTCATTGCTAAATGCATCAAGAGCCGCCACTAGGGTTTCCAGAGATTCAGATAGAATGGCAACATTATCAGCAAAGGTAAGGTCTGTAACCTTGATATTGCCCAGAGTTGCTCCACAGTGACTTTGGGCAGTAGCTCTACCCAGTATCTAATCCAAGTGTTGAAAAGTGTTGGTGCAAGAACACAGCCTTGCCTCACCCCTGAACTAACAGGGAAGAAGCTCGACAGGCCCCCACCACACTTTACAGCACTTTCAGTGCGTGTATACAGGTTTGCTATTAATCCAACAATCCTTGTTGGAATTCCTCTTAGCCTCAGGATCTCCCAGAGTGATTCGCGATGCACCGTATTAAACGCCTTCTTGAGGTCGATGTAGGCTGCGAGCAGCCCACATCCGAACTCACGACGGCGCTCTACAATGACTCGAAGCGCCAGGATGCGGTCTATTGTGGACTTACCAGGAGTGAATCCAGATTGCTCCAGCCTTTGGTGCCTAAACAGGTGGTCTCTAATACGTCTCAGTAGGATGTGCGCGAGTACCTTGCCTGGTACACTGAGTAGTGTAATGCCTCGGTGATTGCTGCAGTCCCAGCGATCCCCTTTCCCCACACCACACCACACCCCTCAACAGGTCAGGGAGAATGGTACCAATCTGCCAGATGGCAGACAGGACTGCATGCAAGCCCCTTGCCATAGGTTCTCCACCAGCCTTTAACAATTCAGCTGGGATGCCACAAACACCTGCTGCTTTACCACTCTTCAGCTTGGAGATCGCTACCCTGACTTCAGTCAGGGTAGCGATCTCCAAGCTGAAGAGTGGTAATGGGTGGGTATTTAATATCCTAAATGATATTTACAATTACATCCCTTGCGGAAGTAAACAAGACAAATACTTGCGCTTGATATCCCAATCTCTGATGTGTAAACCTATTAAGATACTGTATGCAATAAACGTTTGAATTTACAACATTCTTATCAACATTTAACATGGACACCATACTTAACATGCGTAATTATGTGAAAAATAATTCGAACACATAAGTGAGTGACAGATATATGTTTAGTTTTTATTACAAAATGTTTCCAATGGTTATGTCATGTAACAAATGTAAATATGTATGAAATGCATAAGCAATACCTATCTTCCCATCTGTGAAAACTGTTTATTTATCTTTTATTTATAAATTTGATGACATGCCATA
>NC_061849.1:5283907-5286407 GCF_019202785.1 Penaeus chinensis
TGACCAATTGACCAAAAAAATAATAGACTATAAACAGTAGTATTTTGATCAAGTAGTATATTTCTGGACTTCTACCCATAAACACTGAATATATACCCCTTATTCTTCATCTCATCTACAGACCCAACAAAATTTCAACACTAAAATTTCAGTTCGTTTTGCTCTGTTTTATATAATAAGAGTCGGTTTCTGCTGCGCCCACTTCCTGCCACAACCCTATCTGATGTCATCTTGCCTGTGTTATTCTTCATATCACATTTCAGCCCCAGCCCAAAGTAAAACCTTAGTGAACTAAACAATATTTTTGTTCAATTGTTTACATAGTAGGACGGCAGGTTTGGCTCCATCCACTCGCTGACACACACCCTACCCTTACGTCACTCAGCCTATGTTTTTTCTCATATCAGTTTATCCCTGTGGTCAGGTTTTTGGGTCACAGGGGATCGAATGTATAAGGAACTAAGACGCACGCTCACACATACAACAAGTTTTATCTATAAAATATGCTGCATATTGTGTGCATATATATGTATATATGTGAATACATATGTGCATATATCTGAATATATATCATATTTGTAATATACATATATACATGTACATATATATATATATATATATATATATATATATATATATATATATATATATATATATATACACACACACACACATGAGTGCATATAAATACATGCACTTATATATGTGTATATATAGGTATATATATATATATATATATATATATATATATGTAAGTATATATGTATATGTATATGTATGTATATATATATATATATATATATATATATATACATACACACAATGTGTGTGTGTGTGTGTGTGTGTGTGTGTGTGTGTGTGTGTGTGTGTGTGGTGTGTGTGTGTGTGTGTGTGTGTGTGTGTGTGTGTGTGTGTGTGTGTGTGTGTGTGTGTGTGTGTGTGTGTGTGTGTGTGTAATTCATCTCGAACAAAGTGCAAATAGAATATCGAAGGGAAGCATAAGAAAACACACGAATATGTCGAAGGCTTTTCGTTGTATTGCTTCTTCAGGGCATAAAGAACTAAGACATAGGCAGACAGACAGCGACTTTGACCTATATGATTTATCTATATCGAGGACATGGATTAGATAAAAGAAACATATTGATAACTACGAATATATGCATCAAGCAACACAAATATTATACTCTCTATAGTTGTGAATGATCGTTTCTGACAAAGGATAAATACGTTTACATACCAGCTGCGCAATGTCATCAGATTACAAAGGACATTTTCGCACCCCTCTCTCGTGTTTTCGTATCATGGTGACTTAAGGGAAAGAAAAGGCACATTTACAGGCAGTGCACACACGCATAAACACACTCAATCACACGCTATATATTTCTTTCTCTCTCTCTTTTTATCTATCTACCCTATCTCTGTCTGTCTGTCTGTCTGTCTGTCTGTCTGTCTGTCTGTCTGTCTGTCTGTCTGTCTGTCTGTCTGCCTGTCTGCCTGTGTAGTCATGCATAAAATCATAATAGATATAAAGGAATAAATAAACAGATATAAAGAAATAAAAATAATATAAAAAGGTAAAAGAACTTACATTTCCATATCCATTTCTATCGTGAGTACAACCACCTAATCCTCCTTTCCTATAGCAACACAGCAAATGCAACAACTCAAATATAATAAACACCTAACATCGCATAATAATACCTATAACCTTGCATGTGTCACGAGCACATAACAAAGCACAAAGGTATTCGACGTTAAAAAAAACAACAAGGCATTAATCCCAACGTCACATTCCCAGCTGGCATGCGAGGGTCACCTAAGGTTAAAGACGCCCACGGCCGCGCTCTCATATATAACCGAATCGTTCCTAATTGTGACGGATCGCCGGCAGAGTCACGGAAATCAGTACTCAATCGGGGTGTTGGTTTATATTCTTCTTTTCTCAAGTATTTGGGGAGGCCGGGGAGTTGCCACGACATGTGGGGATTTTATCTTTTATTTTTAACTATTTTTTTTTAGCAATATATACTTACACACACACACACACACACACACACACACACACACACACACACACACACACACACACACATACACACACACACACACACAATACAATACTTGGTGATGAGTTGCGAAACAGTATGTTTACTGTGCTTCGGTTAATCTGAACGCCCTTTTTCTTATACTAAAATCTGATCATATTTTTCACTATTATTATTCCGCAGCTGGGCGAGAAAATATACGTTATAATTCGAGCACTTAATAGCTGGATGGTTGCGAGGAGAGTGAATATCAAGCCTAAGAACCGACTCACAATGCATGGGTTGTATATCTATGTTCATCTTCCTGGTTCCACGTTCATCTCGCGGTCCCCTCGCGGCCAAGCAAAGCATATGGCTCAAACCCCATGAAAAAATATTTGGGAGAATATTGCTCGGAAAACGGGTAATGAAAGGATCTCCCGACAGCTAATAGAACATGCTATGAGGGATTT
>NC_061849.1:5311407-5313907 GCF_019202785.1 Penaeus chinensis
GGCCCTTATTCGGCCTTGTCCAGGCCTCCTGGAGTACTGGCTAGTCTTCCAAAAGCGACTCCACGCACGGGAGATGATACTGGGAGGCACTCTGAACCTTCTGGCCACTTGACGTACAGAGGACCCATCCTCCAGCAGCTGGACTGCCCGTGCGAATTCACAAGGCTGGAGGTAACGCATTATGCTTGCGATAGAGTCAGAATGATCAGAAAATCCTCAACCAAGAAAGAAATAACGATTCGGCAAGTCAGGAGCACATAATCGTCGTGGCTACCACTAGCTAACTCACTCCATATTTGGGGGTTGGCTCGCTTTTGACAATCCTGTCTAGACGTTGTTTATTGCAATTGATTCACAGGTTGCTAAGGTTGCAAACTAGCTGGGTGGAAAACTCCAATGCGCCAATATATGTTTTTTGATATCCCAAAAATAATGTGTTCCCCTAATTGTTTTGAGTAGTGTTTATATATATGTGTATGTATATATATATATATATATATATATATATATATATATATATATATACATATTCATATACATATACATATACATATACATATACATATATATATATATATATATATATATACATATACATATACATATACATATACATATACACACACACACACACACACACACACACACACACACGTATATATATATATATATATATATATATATATATATATATATATATATATATGTGTGTGTGTGTGTGTGTGTCTATGAAAACACACGAAAACACACACACACACACACACAAACACACACACACACACACACACACACACACACACACACACACACACACACACACACAGCACTTTATTAAACAAAGGTTAAATAAGTGTTACAATGGCCTGTATAATGCAGCCTACCTACGCCGACATTACTGTCAAGATTAGTTTTCTTCCCATTTAACATTAAAGGGCTAGTTTTACGGCCGGATGAACTCCGCAACATCACGGGACATGCTTCGTTGGGCTGAGGTTTAGAATAGGCGAGGTTTCGGTCTTGTTGATGTGAGTCAGGGAAGTTTCCCGGTTTTTTTTCTTTAGTCTAACCTTGTTTGTATTCATGGCATGTCTATATTTACCCGAATGGAAATTACTTTTCTATGTATGGAACTGTGAGATTTATTTTTGCTCTTTTTTCTTCTTTTTTTTTTTACCATGCCTGGGTTAGATATAATTTGGTTGTTCAAGTTGGGCTACATACACACAGTATATGCATTTCTTTGTGTGTGTTTATGCGCTACACTCATAAATACACCAACGGCCACGCCACACACACACACACACACACAGCAAGACATACATACAAACAGACACGCACACAATTTGGACATTATCGCATTGGTCTTGCATACTAACAAGTTTAGTTATCCAGCGGACCCGTATGAGGAAGATATGTTTACATATTTTTCGTTAGTATTCATGGATACAGGATACATTCCGTCTCAATATTATTTATGTAGGAGTTGATCCAGTCAGACAAGAAGACGGGATATGGACAATCATGGTGAAAAGAACAGGCCTACTTCTCCTTTTTTTCAATTAAACGTAAACTAGACATGAAAAAATCTGTAAGACAAAACATAATCATGCGCCTATTCGGGAAGCCAAGCAAATACTTCAAAGGGTGTCTCGTAAACCATCGGAAAGAAATTGCCACGCACACATACACACACACATATAATATACCTGATAAATATATATACACATACATATATATGTATACATATATACACCAGCATGGACTGGATAATGGGCAGAGCTACTATCCAAAGTCAGTGTGGAGCAACACTGGGCAATATCAAGACCTTGATTTTGCCGATGATGTTGCTATCCTATCTGAGTCTCTGGAGTCACTTGATGCATTTAGCAATGATGCGATGCCCTTGGGCTTAGAGGTCTCCTGGACCAAGACCAAAATTTAAGACTATGAGAGCCTGTTAAGGGTACCCATCCAGTCGATCCATGCTTGTGGTGAGGACGTTGAAATCACAGAGAGCTTTGCATACCTTGGTAGCGTAGTCCATATTTCTGGGCTGTCAGACCAAGAAGTCAGTAGACAGATTGGTCTGGCAGCAGGAACCATGAACTCGATCAACAAGAGCGTTTAGAGATGTCGGTATCTATGCAGAAGGACCAAGCTACGCGTCTTCAAGGCCTTGATACTGCCAGGAGTCTCGTCTTGACGCCTTTTGTAATAAGTCTCTTCGCCGGATTATGGGGTACAGTTGGCAGGACTACGTGTCCAACCGACGGCTGCACCGTGAGACCGGCATGAGACCAGTTACTTTCATAATCCGGAATCGCCAACGCAGGTTATATGGGCACCTAGCTCGTTTCCCTAAAGATGACCCTGCCCATCAGGTTGTCTCTCTGCGAGACAATCCTGGGTGGAGGAGTTAGAGATGGGCCGAGGGCCTGGCTGGAGACTCGCCCTGAGAGACCCTCGTGGCTGGAAACGAAGGGTGGATGTGGTCATGCGC
>NC_061849.1:5323907-5328907 GCF_019202785.1 Penaeus chinensis
TAAATGATAAAAATGAGTGATGATAATAATAATGATTAATAATGAGAGTTAATATGGGATTCTGATACGTAATATGAAGCCTCTGTGTGTGTGTGTGTGTGTGCGTGCGTGCGTGCGTGCGTGCGTTTGTGTGTGTGTGTGTGTGTGTGTGCGTGTGTGTGTGTGTGTGAGTGCGTGTGTATGCGTGTGCGTGTGCGTGTGCGTGTGCGTTAGGGTGTTTCAATAATTGTCGATTTTCTAAAATTTGCTCGAATCCCGGGGGCAAGTTAAGAAATAGGCGCCTATGAATCTTTTGAGTTTGGAAATGTATTTTTTTATTAAAATCAAAGAATATCTCGCATTCTCTGTTTTCAATAGAAAGTTTGGATAAAATTATGATTTAGACACCGCTTCGAGCGCCAAATAACACCTCGTTTTCGGTTGTCGGTATAACTATTTTATTTTTAAAATACCTCAACATTTTACTTTTCTTTAATATTTTTGCATCAAAATTATTTCTATTATAAATTAATATTATATAAAGTTCTGTAATTGCCATAAGACTAATTTTTCAATTAGTAGGCTTGACTTTACTTTGTGTTCACTCCCACCGAATTGGGCTTTGGTCGCCGAGAGCATGCTTTGGCTCTCGGACTTCTCACTTCGCTTAAATGATTTGAAGTAACATATTTTATTTAACAAGATGATATAAAAGGAAAGGATTCTAGTAATGATTTTATTTGGAACATTATATATTGCATACAATATAATTTTCATTCTACTCCTTTGTTTACATTGCCATATCTCCAACTACGCCGTTCTCTAGTTTCTGTTACAACAACAATTCTGTTTATGTCTTCACATTTTTTCATGTCTCCAATCAGTCTTTCACAGTTTTGATTATGGCCAGGTATTAATGAACTTTTGGGCTTCCACATATCGATTTCATGCATATCATAGGCCAAGTATGCAAACTTATTTTTGAATAGGGCTGGTGTGTATGGCCATTTTTCACGAATTCCTCTTTTCAAGATCTTTGCAACTTCATCGACGTAATCATGATCAACAGCCAAGGGAAGAAGTGTACCATCTGCATTATACAGATGTCTGTTGATGGACGAGAAGTAGCTGCTACGAAAGCCAAGTTCACAGCCAATCCTGGTATACCTCCTTGAAGTTTCAATAGCAGTTCTGAAAAGAGTCATTCCATTGCTGTTCACAGCAGAACGCCAGCACATGAAATTAACTTTTGCAAAATCAAAAATACTTCTGATTGTTCTTGGATTTTTTTTTTCAGTGCTTTCAGACACTTTATGGTGTTGTTCTTTATTCCAATCTTGGATTTATTCAGCAAATCACCATCACAAACTCCTTCCAGCTTGGTCAATATGGTGTCAATGGTCAGGCAGATGTGTAGGAGGGAACAAAAAAATCCCAGCCACCTGGCACAAACTGGCAAAAGACATTTCTGCAATATCTTCAGTGTTGCATATAAATCGGACTTCTACATTGTTGGTCTGCTTCCATTTCAGTCTGTTAAATTCCCGTCTTTGCGCCTGATAATCAACACTTCCGAGTGATCCATTGCTTCCTTGTGCTTTTGCATCATACCAATCTATATCTTCCTTGAGGATTTCTCGGGGTTGTTTCTTTGCCTTGAATGACACAATCATAGTTTTCGAGAATTTTGTCTTCAGTGTTACATTTCTGATGGAGTCGTAGTACTCTTTCTTTATTTTCTATATTTTTTCTTTCATATACCAAGGTGATATTGTCTTAATGCCGAATTTGCTATACAGCACAGCAATTTCCGCCTGCAACTTGGATAAAATCTGAGATTCCGTAATAGTCAAATTATTGCATGGCAAGCTATCTTTTGAGCATCCTTTTAGTGTCTGGTTACCATGTCTTTCTAAGTCACAGTATCGAGCAAGAATGTCACTCTTCGTCAGTGGTCTAGGTGGCAAAACATCAATGGTACCAAACTCTTTCAGTATACGTGTATCGGCACTGCGCAAACCACCACGTCGAAGTGCCATATTGCCACTGATAGGCGAGCGAGTAATGTGCATTATTAAGGTAGCACAAGTTTATATAGAAATGCATAGTGACTGGGAATCTTTACGGAAGTCCCCAGGAATCATTCACAATGACCTAAGTTACCCTATGTTTGATTCTGCCATAATGTCGGATGAACCGAAATGCCCTTCCGTGGGTCATGCGGGTCACAGCCAGGCCGGCTGAGGCCGCCGCACCTCATCCCAGCGCCGGAAATGGTATTATACTTTAATAAAAAATTGCGAATAGTAGATATTTTTTTATTTGTCTGATATTTTGCATGTCGTCATTTAAGCATAGTAGGCGCCTGTTTAGCAACTTGCTGAATGATTCTGAAAAAGTCGGATTTATTGAAACACCCTAGTGTGCGTGTGTGTGTGTGAGAGAGATTCTTTAATGTTTCTGCTGTCGAACATCACCCCATTTTCCATCGAAATGAAGCGACTTGCCCTGTGTATTCATATGGAATATAGTGTTGAAATGTGATATTTCAAATCCTCAGTCTCATGTAAATACGGTTCAGGCATGCATTAGCTAGCGTAATATACGAACGGACGGACGGATGAACGTTATGCAAGCACAAATATAATATATAATATCACAATCATGACTATAAGAGAAACATCATTCATCATAGAGAGAATCATAGCTGTGTTAGGAATTACAGTTATTCATCACCTTTATGTATTAGGAAAGACAGCAAGATTGCCTACCACGAGAATGCAACAAAATTGAAATAACAAATATCCTGAAATAACATGCAGAGGTACTTTTGGAAATAATAATTCTTATGATAGTTGTTTTTTTATATCAAATATTCTAACACTAAGAAATATGCCCACAATTACGAAAAATGTCACAATGTCATCTAGCTTACACTTTAAATCAGTTATGAGTTAATTCTTGCTAAGACTGAATAATAAAATGATAACGAGGAGGGTGTTTGCGGATTGAAGGCAGATTCTTCAAGACTAAAAGAGTGAATGTAAAACAAATATTATCTTCAGCTGTAGAAGTTGTTCCCCCTTGTTACTGGTAACTCTAGGCGATCCTGACAGCACTAGAAAATGTGTCGTCTCCCAATAAACCAGACTATTTTCATAAATTAACGTAACCCAACATTTGGCAATGAAAAATACATGATATTTAAATAGGGTAATGTAGCACATGTTTACTGAATGTGGGGCAAAATGTAAAAGTTCCATTTCTTTTGATATTTTATCTCTTTTATATAACAATGGACCCGGGAAAGAGTTAAATGATTATCATATAGTCCTACTAGTTTCACATGTTGCCATTATGTATCATATTTGTTGTATTGCACTTGTTTGTCATGCACTCGGTGGAAAGTTTTTTTTTCTTTCTTTTTTGCATTTTTTTCTGTCTTTTTGCATCCATATAAAGTGACAAGTTGTTGTAGCTGAGGACACATAGTTTATTTATTTGAAATATTTTACATTTTAGTTGAAATTCATACCGCAGAGTTCTTTACAAATTAGTTTGCTCAAGTGATCATTTTACACTATACTTCATTCGATTAATTATGTTCGAGGACCCTAGTAATTCTGTGCGTCGATCATGAAAGCGCACGATATTAGTTAAGGCGATGACTCTAGGCTGATACTCAACTGGAGGGGTTACAGGTGAAAAGCTTTCTTGCCATATTCAATCTATGATCTAATATCCGCATAGCAACGTTCAACTGATCAAACAAACTACAAAGGAGAAAGGAGAAGCGTAATTAAGCTTAACATTGGTTAGTCGCTTCTGAAAATCAAAGGACCATGCTTGCCTAATCGCTCATCTCGCGTCTCTTGAGTCGAGATCGGATTGCATCTCCGAAGTCTCAGTGCAGCGACAACCAGTGCAAAGTTCACGTAGGGATTTGGCGGATTTTCTTATTAATTCCAGTATTAGCAAAAATGTGGAATATAAATTTGGATTTTTCTTCTTTCTTTCTTCACCTGGAAGCTCATTCATCACCTTTGTATATTAGGAATGGCAGCAAGATTGATGTCACGAGGATGTAACAAAATAAATATATAATTAGTCATTATTTTAGCATGTTTATTCTTAAGATGTAGAAGCAGAACGATTTTGTTTCTCTTTTCATACCAAGAAATATAGTCACCATAACGAAAAATGTCGCAGATTTATCTAGCTTGCAAAAAATAAAAGATTATGCGGTATGCTTACATCATGGCGGTAGGAGCGCTTGCTGGCAATCCGGCCATCACGGTAAGCACCGAGTGTCTGAGAACAAAATAAGACAGCCATAAATAGCTGACACGGGCCGGGCCATATATGGAAGGTCCGGGCGAAGTTAGATCTTCACAAATCTCAATTGTATTGGAACCGAGCTTAACATTCCCCAATCGTCCCGACGATCACGACAACAGCAGCAGCAACACGAGGACTGCCTAGTCCTTAGCTGACTGGCGAGCCTACCGGTTCCGTCGTTGATCCCCACTTCACCTCCATCACCCAGACATACCTGTGGGCACCCAAAGCCCAGTCCTTAGCTGACTGGGGAGCATACCGGCTCCCCCGATGATCTCCACTTCACCTCCAGCCATACCTGTCGGCACTCACACCCACACAACCACTGCATAAAGACATATTGATCAGTCCAAATAGTAGATGCAATACCATCCACTATACCGAGTACCTTATTCAGCTGTGGTAATTCTCGGTAATTCTGACTGCACTAGAAGATGAATCGTCTCCCAATAAAATAGATTACTTGCATAGAAATATACTAACGTAGCTCGACACATGGCAATGAAAAACTATTCTATTTAAGATAATTTAAATAGAACAGAAATTTCCTATACTAAGAAGTAATAGCTTTCTAGTACTGGTATATATACAGAGTATGGTTGTATAAGTCTCGGCAACATATATCCGTGCTTAAATTACTGCTGTTAATTGAAAAAATAAGAGAAACACACACACACGAAAAA
>NC_061849.1:5338907-5341407 GCF_019202785.1 Penaeus chinensis
ATACGTATATACCAACAATAGTTTGAACACTGTCAGTAACTATGCGACCAGTATGCTCGGGTTTGAAAGTAAAACGAAAAATATAGTTCCAGCAATATTGCACTGATACTGTGGCTTAAATATATTTTCAATATAAAAAATATATTAATACACAACACATTATGCAGTTAATGAGTAGTCTAATGAAAACATTTTCCCAAACAAAATAAGGTGTGTGTGTGTGTGTGTGTGTGTGTGCATATATATATATATTATATATTTATATCTGTATCTATCTATCTGTATGATATGTCTATAGCTGTATCTATTTATTTATAGCTATATATCTATTTATATATGTGTGTATATATATATATATTGTAATGGGTTTGCCACAAAGTCATCGAATCCCAAACACGAAGTGGAAGAATGCAGCCGTGAAGAATTCAAATTTATTTCTCGTCATTCGCCATCATCGATGCTGAAACAAGAAACCAAATTACACTGATTTTATAATACTATCTGACAAATATCATATACACATAAGCGGAATACAATAATACATACAAATACATACACAATGTATACAACTATATACAAACATAAACAAATGTTTAAAAGTATGTAAAACTAACCAAGGGGTCATTATGGCGAGGGACAGTTTGTGCGTGTGCATGTGCGCGCGCGCGCGCGTGTGTGTGTGTGTGTGTGTGTGTGCGCGCATACGTACATACACACACACACACACATATGTGTGTGTGTGTGTGTGTGTGTATGTGTGTGTGTGTGTACATACACACACATATACTTACATATATATAAATATATATATAAATATATATATATATGTGTGTGTGTGTGTGTGTGTGTGTGTGTGTGTGTGTGTGTACATGCATACATAACACATACACACACACACACACACACACACACACACACACACACACACACACACACACATATATATATATATATATATAGAGAGAGAGAGAGAGAGAGAGAGAGAGAGAGAGAGAGAGAGAGAGAGAGAGAGAGAGAGAGAGAGAAAGGAAGAGAGAGAGGGAGAGAGAATGAATAGACTTTACTCTGGAAAGCCGCTCCAATCAACAGGAAGTGGGGTTCAGGTGGGTGGAATGATGCCCGCCGATCAAGGGTTAGTTCTTAGTCAGTGGATGGCCGATTCCCTATTGCAAATATAGTATGTAAGATTCTTTTAGAAAGCATATCATATACAACTTACCCTATGCTTTCTCATTTACTTGATAGGAACTTCAGAGAGATGTGTGTGTGTGTGTGTGTGTGTTTGTAAGTTTGCGTGTTTGTGTGTGCATGTTTTACATTGTGTTGATATGAGAGAGAGAGAGATGTGCGTGTGTGTGTGTGTGTGTGTGTGTGTGTGTGTGTGTGTGTGTGTGTAAATTTGCGTGTTTGTGTGTGCGTGTTTTACATTGTGTTGATATGAGAGAGAGAGAGAGATGTGCGTGTGTGTGTGTGTGTGTGTGAATTTGCGTGTTTGTGTATGCGTGTGTTACACTGTGTCTGTGTTTCTGTGATTTCTTATGCGTGTCTCTGTGTGTGTATTACCTCCCTTAGCTCTCCCTCTCTCCTTTCCTATCTCGTTCGGTTTCACCTTTTAATCAACACCCGATCGAAATGGGCCATATTCTACTTAATGCTGCGCCAGGCATCATTTGCTGCTCCTGATTGCAAATTACAGAACACTGGAGGTCAGGCGCTGGCAACCGAGGATCGCCATCCATCACACCGGACCTCCTTACAACGCTGAAGGAGGTGTTGCCGGGAAGCTTCTCCAGTGTGATGAGAAGAGGAGGAGGGACAAGAGGCTGAAGGGAAGGGGGAGTGTCTCTGGCCGTGATTGGGGCACGGGGGGCGGTGTATTTGGGGGCCGAGGGGGCGCTAAATCGATGCTGGGGCATGATGAGAATTCGGAACACAATGTTGGGAACGCGATGGAAGCTCGGGAGGGAGAATGAGAGGGGAAAGGAGGAAGGGAGAATGAGAGGGGAAAGGAGGAAGGGAGAATGAGAGGGGAAAGGAGGAAGGGAGAATGAGAGGGGAAAGGAGGAAGGGAGAATGAGAGGGGAAAGGAGGAAGAGAGAATGAGAGGGGAAAGGAGGAAGGGAGAATGAGAGGGGAAAGGAGGAAGGGAGAATGAGAGGGGAAAGGAGGAAGGGAGAATGAGAGGGGAAAGGAGGAAGGGAGAATGAGAGGGGAAAGGAGGAAGGGAGGGTCAGAGGGGAAAGGAGGGAGGGTGAGAGAGGAAAGGAGGGGGGGTGACGGGGGAGAGGAGGCAGAGTATGAGGCGAAAGGAGGGATGGTGGGGAAGGAAAGGAGGAAGGGAGAATGAGAAGGGAAAGGAAGGAGTGTGAGAGAGGAAAAGGGGAGGGGAAAGGAGGGAGAGTGATAGAGAAAAGGAGGAGGAGAGGTTGAGAAGGGGGAGGAGGGAAAAGGATGAGAGAGGATTGAAGGAGAGGGGAAAGGAGGAAGGGAGGACGAGAGG
>NC_061849.1:5366407-5368907 GCF_019202785.1 Penaeus chinensis
GAAAATAAATTCATATAGAAGGATATACGCTTGTACATTTTTATCAAGTCTTAGCTGTTAGTAATTACAATGGATATTATCTCTATGCAGTGAGTATTTACATACTACTATATCAAATAAAGGCTTAGGAAATTATACATATGTTGATTTCTTTAAGTGATGAGTAAAATATTAATTTATGATTGGTTGCCTAATGGTTTAAATGCTAGAGCGAGAGCGAGAGAGAGAGAGAGAGAGAGAGAGAGAGAGAGAGAGAGAGAGAGAGAGAGAGAGAGAGAGAGAGAGAGAGAGAGAGAGAGAGAGATTGAGTTGTTTCATACATGAAAATAAAGTATAAAAACTTTAACGGTCACCCTGTTTATTATAAAAACAGGGTGAGCTTTAGATCACTATTTACTTTGTACACATAAAATTTAGGAAAGAAAGTGAACAGTGGAAATGAGATAGGTGTCAGAATTTTACGAAATTGTACTTAAACGTGATCACCAACGAGCCCCCCCCAAAAAAAAAGAAAAAAAGAAAAAGAAAAAGAAGTAATATTACTTATCATGAGATTAGAACAATTGTTACAGTAATTCAAAACAGCTACAAAATATGGTATAATTCAATGGACAAAAGTTCTAGACGATCCATTATTGACGTCAGTGATATACTTACATACTCAGAAAGTGATGAAAGCAAGATGTGGAAATAAATGTAGAAAATAAAAGGCTGCTTAAACCTAAATAACTTGGAGACAGTTTATTGATCATTCTACTATATCATCCGACAAGTGATCAAGAGCCCAGGCAGGGTATTGTCATGGTGTACCGTTCGATCGTCATTCGAAAGAGTCGTTCATTTAGTTCGGTTCTCCAGAGAGTCCATATAGAGAGATTTTTCATTGTCACGTGTAACTAAAGGAAAACTGTATATGGCATTTCGAAACCGGCGAACGAGAGGCCCAAACCTACCACTTAAATGAAACCACCTAAGTTTTCTAAGTGAGCGTAGAGTCACTCATATCAAATATTGCAACACACAATGTAGTTATTACATACGGAAAGCCGTACCGGTGCTTAGCGTATGTTGAATATATATCTATATCTATGTAGATCTACTAATATATATATATATATATATATATATATATTTTTTTTTTTTTTTTTTTTTTTACTTTTCTAATACATGATCTATCCGAACTTACTTCGCAAGAAATGAAGTAAGATGTTTGTGAACTTATATTTGGGCATAACAGGTCAAAACCTTGCACACGAAGTTTAGCTTAGAAGCCAAAATAAATTGCTTGGTTCGCGAATGTGCATAGTTCTCATCAGATTACAATACTATCGCAATTATTCTTCCTTCTCACAACTGAGCACATGTACATTTGTCTGTAAATTTTCTTTTGGAGTGCAGGTACAAAGAAAACATATTCAAGTGGTCACTATATAAATAACCAAACTAAATACATGAAGTTTTATTCCTATTCATTCGTACAGACTCGTGAAAAGTCCATTCACTAATAATTTTGCTCTCAATATCATGATACTTTCTATGATGATAGTTTGGCCTGAGTGACTCTACGGGCCTTATACAAAAGCATATAAAATGATAAACTTATGTTTAACTTCTGTCGTCCATTACGTAGTTTGGTTTTTTTGGTAGAACGTCTTAGTAAACGAGCGAAAACTTTTATTGGTTTCATTTTTCTAGAAAAGATGATATGCCTTGACGGTATAAATGCAAGAGAAAATCATATGAAAATACCCATATGATATTTATAAGATTATATATATATAAATATATATATATATATACATATATAAGTGTGTGTGTGTGTGTGTGTGTGTGTGTGTATGTTTATGTATATATATATATATATATATTATAACTATCATATGGGTATTTTCACATGATTTCCTCTTGCATTTATAGCGTCAAGGCATATCATCTTTTCTAGAAATATGAAACCAATAAAAGTTTTCAAAATGAATAGAAGCTAACGGCAGTTTTATAACATTAAATAGAGGAAATGTAACGGAAGTGAACAAATGGATATGCAGTTAGTTAGTTGTTGAAAATAAAGCTATATTGCTTGAACCAATCCCCCCCCCCCCAAAAAAAAAAAAAAATGGCTTCAAAGCTTTACAAATTACCAATGAATGCAACTAAATATAATGAAAAAAAATTACCATATATGTCAAGTTTGTTTGATTGCAGTCCTGAACAGACAGAAACAGCCACCCTACAATATTTTCCAATAAATCAAGAATTTTGATTCCGAGAAGCTAATAAAAGTGATGTTATTTAGCTGGAGATCCATAAAGTGTGTGTGTGTGTGTGTGTGTGTGTGTGTGTGTGTGTGTGTGTGTGTTTGTTTGTGTGTGTGCGCATATGTATGTATATGTGTGTATGTATGTACATGTACATATATATATATATATATATATATATATATATATATATATACATATATATACATATATATATATATATATATATATATATATACATATAT
>NC_061849.1:5388907-5396407 GCF_019202785.1 Penaeus chinensis
GTCTATTGTACTCATTAGGCGGCCCTAGTCTCTTTAAGCTTCCCTTAAATTTCTTTCTAATTATTGGCACTTCCCCTAAGAAGCCTGGCACATTCGCCCTCTTGCTTCTCATTAATCTCACAATCTCTGTAATATTAGAAGGAAAGAGAGAGAGAGAGAGAGAGAGAGAGAGAGAGAGAGAGAGAGAGAGAGAGAGAGAGAGAGAGAGAGAGAGAGAGAGAGAGAGAGAGATGAGAATATGTATATATGTATATATATATATATGGGTGGGTGCTTCATGCTCGGGATGATGTGAAGCGATGGTGTGGTAGCCTAGTTAGCGTTAAGTGCCTGCTTGCATGCCTTCCCGCTTTCAGCTGCCACCGCTGGCTAGCCTGGTGCGAAAAAGGGAGCAGCTATGCATAAGACTCCCATGCCAGCTCATAGCCTCTCCATCATCAAGACTTCTACAGTGCCTCCTCGTGGCCACCCATGGCAACTAGGTACCTTGCGGTCCTAGGCTGAACTGTGGAGGCTCTTGGAGCAGCAGGAGGCCCTAAAGGTACGGAGCTATGGCCCACCGGCGTGTGGATACGCCCTGGCTTCGTACTAACTCCTGTCCCCTGCGCCCCCTGGGGTTAATGGGCGGCTGTGGGGAGGCAGGCCTTGCCAGTCGGCCCCCCCGAGATAACCACTGGCAACGTCTAATATAGAAGTTGACGCTGGGGGGAGGGCTAAAGTCCCTCCTACCCAGCAAGTACGGCGGGCTGTGGGTCCCTCTGGGTTGGCGACCGCTGGGACTCGGGTGGGGAGGGGGGGTTACCCCCAGTCCCAGCTGGGTCCCAGCGGCCGCCAGCCTGGCGTGATGCTTGTGGGGGAAAGCCCTAGGGAGCCCTGCAGGTGGATTATGGGGCCTGCAGCCAGCCAATCTCCTTTACATGGGGCGGCGTCGGTAGGGGTGGCAGAGGTGGCGCCCACCCGGAGTGACTGCCCGAGGTTAGACCTCAGGCGGACTGTCAGGGTGGGGGCTTGGAACATCCGTTCCCTGCGACAGGACGATCGGTTACCACTACTATCGAGGGAATTGAAACAGCTGAGAGTTGAGGTGGCTGCTCTCTCGGAGGTGAGAAGACCTGGCAGTGGCACGATTAGTGAGGGTGGCTACACCTACTACTGGTCGGGCCGCAGCGATGGCCACCATCTCCAGGGAGTAGCCATAGCCATCTCCAGCAGACTTCAACCCTTGGTAGTTGAGGTCACTCCAGTCGATGTGCGTATCATGGTATTGAGACTGAAGCTTTCATTTGGCTTCATGTCTCTTGTTGCTGTATACGCTCCTACGGATGTATATAAACTTGAGGTGAAAGAGATGTTTTACGCCAAACTTGCATCTGTGGCAGACAGATGTCCTCGGCGAGATATTCGTATTGTGCTGGGCGACTTCAATGCGGTATCCGGCTGTGATCGAGCTGGCTACGAGATGTCTGTCGGTCCTCATGGCTCAGGAGCTGATGCTGGCAGTGAGAATAGCCTCCTTTTCCGTGACTTTGCTAGGTCCCAGAAATTGAGGATTTCTGGCTCCTGGTATCAGCGTTCTGTCCCGCATCGCTGGACTTGGTACAGCGATACAGGAAGAGTGGCCAAGGAGATCGACTACATCCTCGTTAGCACTCGATGGAGGATCCTCCAGAACTGCAGGGTATATCGTAGCGCTGAGTTCTGTGGAACTGACTATAGAATAGTGGTGGCTACTCTCCGGGTCCACTTTAGAACCCCCCGCCGCCCAAATGAACACCCTAGGGTGTTTAATTTGGACAGATTGAGGGAGGACGAGTGTACCCGGAGGTTTGCCGAGGCTATCTCTGGTCGTCTCACAGCACTCGAGGGCCAGACAGACCCTGTTCTTATGTGGGATACCTTCAAGCGTGAAACGCTTGATGCAGCTCAGGAATCCATTGGTGAACGCCCAAGAACAAGACAGAATTCCATCTCGCAGGAGATGCTGGAAGCCACAGATGCTTGTCGTGCGGCTCGACTGTCAGGGGATCGCACTTTGCACCGCTCTCTGGTGCGCAGGACTAGGTCACTGTTGAGAAGGGATAAGGAACAGTTTATCAGTAGTCTTGCAGAGGAGGTCGAAAGCCATTTCCTTGTAAATGACCTTCGTCCTGCCTACCAAGCTCTGAGAAAGCTGAACTCCAAGCCCCCCTCACAGACGGCTGCAGTCCGCTCAGCAAGTAGCCAGATACTCTCAGATCCTGATGGGGTGCGTGTGCGTTGGGCTGAGTATTTTGAGCAGTTGTATAAGGTTGATCCACAAACAGTTAACATGGATGCGGGTAATGTTGAGACTCCTCTGCCAGATCCACCCATCAGCGAGGATCCACCCTCCCTGACCGAAATCAGGGGGGCGATCTCCAAGCTGAAGAGTGGTAAAGCAGCAGGTGTCTGTGGCATCCCAGCCGAATTGTTAAAGGCTGGTGGAGAACCTATGGCAAGGGGCTTGCATGCAGTCCTGTCTGCCATCTGGCAGACTGGTACCTTTCCCCCTGACCTGCTGAGGGGTGTGGTCATCCCTCTCTGGAAGGGGAAAGGGGATCGGTGGGACTGCAGTAATCACCGAGGCATTACACTACTCAGTGTACCAGGCAAGGTACTCGCACACATCTTACTGAGACGTATCAGGGACCACCTGTTGAGGCACCAAAGACCGGAGCAATCTGGTTTCACTCCTGGTAAGTCCACAATAGACCGCATCCTGGCGCTTCGAATCATTATAGAACGCCGTCGTGAGTTCGGACGTGGGCTGCTCGCAGCCTACATCGATCTCAAGAAGGCGTTTGACACGGTGCATCGCGAATCTCTCTGGGAGATCCTGAGACTAAGAGGAATTCCAATAAGGATTATTGGACTAATAGCAAACCTGTATACAGGCACTGAAAGTGCTGTAAAGTGTGGTGGGGGCCTGTCGAGCTTCTTCCCTGTTAGTTCAGGGGTGAGGCAAGGCTGTGTTCTTGCACCAACACTTTTCAACACTTGCATGGATTGGATACTGGGTAGAGCTACTGTCCAAAGTCACTGTGGAGCAACTCTGGGCAATATCAAGGTTACAGACCTTGACTTTGCCGATGATGTTGCCGTACTCTCTGAATCTCTGGAAACCCTTGTAGCGGCTCTTGATGCATTTAGCAATGAAGCGAAGCCCCTGGGGCTAGAGGTCTCCTGGACCAAGACCAAGATCCAGGATTTTGGGGGCCTGCTAGGAGACCCTGTACAGTCGATACGTGCTTGCGGGGAAAACATCGAAGTCACAAAGAGCTTTATATACCTCGGTAGTGCATTCCACCACTCTGGGCTGTCAGACCAAGAAGTCAGTAGACGGATTGGCCTGGCAGCAGGGGTCATGAAATCTCTCGACAAGAGTATTTGGAGATGTCGGTACCTGTGCAGAAGGACCAAGTTACGTGTTTTCAAGGTCCTGATACTGCCAGTTTTACTCTATGGTAGTGAAACTTGGACACTATCTTGTGCTCTGGAATCTCGCCTTGATGCCTTTTGTAACAGATCCTTGCGCCGGATCATGGGGTACAGTTGGCGGGACCATGTGTCCAACCAACGGCTGCACCGTGAGACCGGTACAGGACCTGTTACTTGCACAATCCGTGATCGCCAACTCAGGCTATATGGCCACTTGGCTCGACTCCCACAGGATGATCCTGCCCATCAGGTTGTCTCTGTCCGAGACAACCCTGGGTGGAGGAGGCCTGTGGGACGACCGAGAAGGTCGTGGCTTGGGCAAATCGATCAAACCTGTCGTGAGGAACTAGAGATGGGCCGGGCCCCTGCCTGGCGGCTCGCCATGAGGGATCCTCGTAGGTGGAAGCGGAGGGTGGATGCGGCTATGCGCCCCTGCCGGCGTTAGCTCCATAATGATGATGATGATATATATATATATATATATATATATATATATATGAACCGCGTACATGTTGACAAATGTATAAAAGGTATGAATGAGAATGAATATCTTCACAATACAAGATATGTATTTGACCGGTTTCGTCAGAAATACATACATCAAGAGAAATACAGAGTATATATATATATATATATCAGACATGAGCTGATGAACTACCTGACGACTGTGACCTCCCACTTGTTGTTCGTATAATTGCAGCTGCGACCTTGGATAGTTTGAATCTACCCGACGCTGCGTTGATGTTTTTCTCCGTAGCGGTGTAAGCAGCTTCCATGGCTTTCCTTTTCTGTATGTACAGTCCTCCATGGACTATTTTTGCTTCCTTCCAATTGGGTAGATGTCCAGCTTCATCTACATGTACCACCATGGCGTTGGAAGTTCTATGGTGACGGATGTCAGCTCGATGTTCGCTGATCCTGGTGCAGAAACCTCGGCCTGTTTCACCATAGTAGGCTGTATCGCAACTGCTGCAGGGTATGCGATATACAGCACTGTTAGGGTTGTTTCTGAGCTGCTTCTTGTCCCGTATCATGTCATGTATCTTTTTCCCGGATGTGCTGGCGATTTTCACATTATTGCCAAAGTATTTGCTAATCGTCATGGTAATGTTACACGACGGTAATACGAGAAAATCATTAGAAGCAGGTGCAGGGTTTGGTTTTGTGAGAATACTCTCCGCCTTCTTTCTGAGGTTTAGTAGGAAGCCTCTGGGGTATTTATTATTCATAAAGAAATTGATTACAAAGGCAACCTCATCCTCAAGAAATTCGGGGCTGCAGATCCTCAGTGCTCTGAGGAAGAAGCCGATTACAACGCCAGGTTTTGTTTTGTTGCTGTGGGCGGAATAGTAATGGATATAATCATTTTTGTTTGTAGGCTTCTTGTATACAGAGAAACGTAGGCCGTTGTCACCCCGATGGATGAGAGTGTCCAAGAAAGGCAATTTCTGATCCTCTTCCTCCTCCACGGTGAACTGGATTTTCTCGTGGACGGAGTTAAGTCGCGTCATGTATGTTGTAGGCACGACCTTCTGGGGACAATGACGAGGACATCATCTACGTATCGAAGCCAAGTTAAATGCCTGCCGAATATATCCTTATAATTATCCCTCTCCAGCGCCTCCATGAAGAGGCAGGCCTTGACTGCGCTCAGGGGGGAGCCCATGGCAAGCCCACTTATCTGCTGGTAAAAGGTCGAAACCGGTCAAATACATCTCTTGTATTGTGAAGATATTCATTCTCATTCATACCTTTTATACACACACACACACACACACACACACACACATATATATATATACATACATATATATATATATATATATATATATATATATATATATATATATATGAACATAGATGGCTCGCCACTCCCTTAATTTGACAGCTGTTTTGATCAATACACTGCTGGTAAAGATATATCAGAGCAATTACTAGTCACTTGTTCATCAATAAGCAAAACCTCTATATTTGCCTTTTCCATATGATCTTTTATAAAGTGAAGGGCAGAACAAGCTGAGTACCTTGTCAGCAACAACCTAAGTTTAGCGATGCCCTTGAACGAGGCCCCACCCCTTCTCATACAGTCTGAGCACTTGCTTCTGCCGTCGCTGTTAAGAGAGCCTTCTTGTACGAGCGAGACAGAGAGCGGAGTCGTCACGCTCAAGCACCAGATTTGGAGCCTTGACACATTTCACCTGTGACTATAATTGAGGTCTTGGAATATATGTACATTTATTTTTAGTTCCTCTATTTTTCACTGTATTCACAGTTACTTCAGGAATATACATACATGCATACATACATACATACATACATACATACATACATACATACATACATACATACATACATACATACATACATACATACATGCATACATGCATACCCCCCCACATATATATATATATATATATATATATTTATATTTACATATGTGTGTGTGTGTGTGTGTGTGTGTGTGTGTGTATACAGATACATACACACACATATAGACATACAGAAAAATAAAATTGCCATTACCGAATAAATACTACATAATTTACTCTCGGATTATTATTGTTCTTACTAATGTCTCTCTCTCTCTTACACACACACACACACACACACACACACACACACACACACGCACGCACGCACGAACGCACGCACACGCACACGCACACGCACACGCACACGCACACGCACACACATACACATACACATACACATACACATACACATACACATACACATACACATACACATACACATACACATACACATACACATACACATACACATACACATACACATACACATACACATACACATACACATACACATACACATACACATACACATACACATACACATACACACACACACGCACACGCACACGCACTTACCTACCTTCATTTCATTTCCTGCGTAATTATGTCTTACACTTCAGTTCGTCATTTTGGCCTTTCATAAGCTGCATTGCATACTGCCAAGTGCATATATAAAGTGTAAATAATGTATTAGAGAAATTTGCAAATGATGAATGATCTGATGGATCCTTATATATACAGTTACTCCTTAGTCTAGTATATATTTCCCCAAGACTTGTTTTCACTGGATTACATAACACTTATTGCATGTTTCTCTCCAATTTCCAGTTCCATTTTGGATTTATATAAGTTATAAGCATTAGAAACACTTACGAAATAGTTATCTTTTTGATTATGTACTGACATGTTCGTGTTCTTTATATACTGATCAAATATATCAAATATACCGTATACCCTCGTTTCTTATCCACATTCTTATAATCAAATTTGATAGCTGGTGATAATATATCAGTCTCAACTTTGAGCTGAGGAAGAATATTCTCATTTTTTTTCTTAATCTCTAGAGTTATAATGTAACCTTTTATTCTGAGGTATCAAGAGGTCAGGTTGTGCGTTATCTGCTTAATGTATCATTTCCTAGTATCATCTCGTCGTACTAAATCAGTGATTGATAAGCTGTAATACTACGATTTTTTAACAGTAGATCCCCACCTTTTTCTATCTTGACATTTTTTCTAACTAAAAAAACGAAAAACTCAGGTCGCTGATTCGGTTGACAAAAGTGAGACAATACATTTTGCTGAAATGATACAAATAAATATATTTTTTTCATTATTGAATAAAGGTAAATAATTTACTATAGGGTTATTATTTTTATTCCTCGTGTCTCACACACACACACACACACACACACACACACACACACACACATACACACACATACACATACACACACACACACACACACACACACACACACACACACACGCGCGCGCGCGCTAATGTCATTGTCTGTATTTAATGTTTATTATGTACCACACGCTTTTTATTTATTTATTATTACTATTATTTTTTTTATTATCATCATTATTATTATTATTAATGGTTAACCCTCCAAGAAGTAAACCAATTTATTATAAATTTTGCTGTGTGAGAAGGTACTTATTGAAGAACAATTTTGCACTAGCCAATTCAAGGGAATAATCATTTAACAACTCAAACTATACATTCT
>NC_061849.1:5403907-5406407 GCF_019202785.1 Penaeus chinensis
TTATTTCATGCTATTCCAAAAATGATCAGAATTGGTTACGGGTACTGGTATTACTATGTGATGAAATTAGAGGAAAAATATAGATAGATAGATAGGTAGATAGATAGATAGATAGATAGATAGATAGATAGATAGATAGATAGATAGATAGATAGATAGATAGATAGATAGATAGATAGATAGATAGATAGATGGATAGATAGGTAGATAGATAGATAAATAGAAATAAAGAGAGAGAGAAAGATAAATATATAGGTAGATAGGAGAACGACAAGGGGAGGGAAAGAAATAGATAGATTCATGGATAGATAGACAGAGATAATTATACAGATATGTAAGATAAATCATTTTCTACAATCAATTTATCAATTTACCAGGGTATTATTTACAGAATCTCAGTTGAACGTAAAACGGGATGACGAGTAACATTTCTGTTACTTCAGCTTCAAAATGTTGTAGGAAATTTTCTTCAGGTATATTCCACCAATATTCTCTTTCCACTAAGATGTCGAATTCAAGCATTTAGCAATTATTATTTCAACTGTATTGGCGAGCGGCATTGAACATTTACAATCTCTTATACTTCCCCTTAGAGGTTTAAATGTGTTCGTCCTCGATGGCAGCAGGTTGTTTATTAATCACCAAACATATGTTACAGCATATTTTGACGTGTGAATTATTTCGTTAAATATTTTTGATGTGTCATTTACCAACGCTAATGAGCCTTTAATTTCGTCCCGTTGCCAATTTCCTCCCCTGCTCATCCATCTAGTGGCATTCATTACTTGGCTTTAGGCTTCATAATCTCGCGTTAAAATGTGTTTTCACTATGTACACTTCCCCTTAAAACTATTTATGATTTTGTCACTCTTGCATTCTTTGTGATATCTAATGCAAACTCTGTTATTTTTGTTTTTGATTTATTCACACATTTCACTCACGTCCTCACTCACTCATTTATCCACCCATCTACCCACTCATTCAGTTTTCAATCCACCCACTCACTCACTCACTCACTCACTCACTCACTTATCCACCTATTCATCCACCCACTCACTCACTCACTCACCTATCCACCCGTCCATTCACTCAGTCACTCACTTATCCACCCTCCCACTCACTCAATTATCCACTCACTCACTCATTCACTTATCGACTCATCCACCCACTCACTCACTCACTTATCCACCCAGCCACCCACTCTCTCACTCACTTATCCATCCACCAACCCATTCACTTATCCACCCACCCACCAACTCACTTAGTCATTTATCCACCTCCCCCCCCCCCACCCACTCACTCACTTATCCACCCATCCACTCACTCACAAGCAGGGGACCTAAAATTATTAAAATGGAAATTGTGAAAGTGAGCAAAGGGATTATGTAATAAGATATACGTGAAGTCATTAACTGTTGGAAAATAAAGCACGTTATAAGTATAAAAGACAAAAATGAAAACAAAGGAAGAGAAAAGCCAATCAGTCATTCAGTCACAAATTCACTCACTCGCTGCAGTCGTTCGTTTACTTCATTTCATATCTCATAACGTTAGTTTTGGCAACAACCGATATAACGTGTAGAGGTTTTATAAGACAACTCATTTTCATGGAAATCTCAGTTCGATCCCAAATCTCATTTCGATCCCGAATCTCACTTCGATCCCAAATCTCATTTCGATCCCGAATCTCAATTCGATCCCAAATCTCAGTTCTATCCTAAATCTCATTTCGATCCCAAATATCACTTCGATCCCAAATCTCATTTCGATCCCAAATCTCATTTCGATCCCGAATCTCAATTCGATCCCAAATCTCAGTTCGATCCCCAATCTCATTTCAATCCTAAACTCATTTCGATCTCAAACCTCAGTTCGATCCCAAACCTCAGTTCGATCCCAAATCTCATTTCCCGGCCAATCGCATATACCGTTATTCAGAGCAATCAAATAATGCGTCATACGTCAGGCCTAGTGGCATGGTGCTCCATCGTGCATGAGTGTGCATTCATTACCTGGAAATTACCCACGGACGTTCAAGACGCTCGTTCTTTGTCATATAATATTCTTGTAATATATTTGCCTCCTGGATCCTTCGTCGATTTGCACCCTTAGTATAAAGGAGAGATCTAACCGTCACCTTAATCGATTACTGTCGTGGTGATCCTATCTTATTGATGTTTTTTTTTTTTTTTCTCTTATACATTTCCTTTCATTCTTTGGTAGTGGTGATTCATCTGAACAGAGAAGAAGGAAAGAAAGAAAGGAAAAAGATACCGGAAGACGGATATGAAAAAATGACGATAATTTGGTAAAATTTCAAATCATGCAATTTTGAAATCAAAGAGTTAGTTAGTTTCGGTAACTGGCATTATTCAATTCCCTATTTTTCTTCTTTCTTATTTTTTTTTTTTTTTTGTTATTATTTTCGTGATATATTCATATTGATTCCATTCCACCGATTATTTATTGATCTATTACCGGCCTCATGTGAATTTAGTTT
>NC_061849.1:5411407-5413907 GCF_019202785.1 Penaeus chinensis
TTTGTAAAAGCCTATTATCCGTATCATCACCGCAGTTTGCGTCATTATTTTGTCGGTGACCATTAATACGAGAACGAAGTCTTCTTTTTCTATATTAACTTTCTCCACTAAGAAGCGTTTTCCGAATTATTATTCTCTTATTGTCGTGTTCCCATACGTCTCTTCCTCTTCCTCTTCCTCTTTCTCTTTCTCTTTCTCTTTCTCTTTCTCTTTCTCTTTCTCTTTCTCTTTCTCTTTCTCTTTCTCTTTCTCTTTCTCTTTCTCTTTCTCTTTCTCTTTCTCTTCCTCTTTCTCTTTCTCTTTCTCTTTCTCTTTCTCTTCATCTCCCGCTCCCGCTCCCGCTCCCTCTTCCTCTCCCTCTCCCTCTCCCTCTCCCTCTCCCTCTCCCTCTCCCTCTCCCTCTACCTCTACCTCTACCTCTACCTCTCCCTCTCCCTCTCCCTCTACCTCTACCTCTTCCTCTTCCTCTTCCTCTTCCTCTTCCTCTTCCTCTTCCTTTCCCTCTCCCTCTCCCTGTTCCTCTCTCTGCCTCTCCCTCTCCCTCTCCCTCTCCCTCTGCCTCTGCCTCTGCCTCTCTCTCTCTCTCTCTCTCTCTCTCTCTCTCTCTCTCTCTCCCCCTCTCTCTCTATCTCTCTCTCTCTCCGGGTCAAATGCATTTCTTGGTTGTATGGCATTATTTTTACAATGTAATTTTTGTTTGTATTTGTATCTGATGCTATAACCCAGCGCAAATAATTCCATCATCACATCACATCATAATTTAATATCATTATAACTATTAATTTAACTTTGCCCTAATTTTCCTTGTAAATAATGGCGTCTCGTAAGAAGTATGGCCGTTCTACAACAGAATAATGTCGCAGAACCAAGCGAAGACCCTTCTTCGATATCGGCGAATCACATTTCTAGAATTATGTAGATTAGTAGGAAAGCATGACAGCGGAATCCGCAAGTCAGGCCAAGCCATTAGGAATTCAAGGCTCAACCACGGATACTTTCATTCGGAAATATTAGAGATATTTTAAAAATATTAGGCAGAAGAGAGAGGAGATTCTTGTTCCACAGACTCGTCAAAAACGTAGCTTTATATAATAATGATTTTTCTTTAATTCCATCATTTGTATTTGCTATATCCTCAAGGTAAGATGGAAAAAACTGAATTGTTATAGCATAACAAATCCTACTTATCACTGGGGAGGGACATTAGTTTGTCAATTATGGGGAGAATGATATTATGTGGAATAAAGGAAGGCGATTTCTTTTCTTTTTATACGGGGTGCGGGTTACTAAAATGAATGGTGTGCTGTGTTTGAGAATAGTAAGGTAAAGGAAGACTTTTTGCACACAGGTGTTGGTAATTGTGCAGGTAAGTAAAGCTTGCCGAACTAAATTTACTCGGTAAAGTTAGAACAGAAGTTGGTAGTGTAATCTGCGTAGTGTCGACAATAACAAAGGCATAAGGGCTGGGGGTCAATCCTGATTGAAGCCGGGACAAAAGAAAGCTAATTAATTGTCGAGAAGGCTCAAAACCCACTGTGGGTGTGGGTTTTGACTTAGACAACATGATGAATGAGAGAATGGGAAACAATGAAGCATTAGGCAGACAAAGAGAAGGTGACTTTATCATTTTATCTTTCCTTGCCAGAAGTCAAGTATGTATTGCATGAGAGAGAATATAGAATATCTTCATAATACTAAGCGCCTTGAGTATTCTATACTTGAAGAAATATTCTGAAATATCTTCCAATGATATATGAGAATATTATCACAAGGGAGACGAGAAAACAGCGAGGGTTGAAATGCAATATCAGGAACAAAGAAAAAGGAATATAGTTGTAATCAACGAAAGGTATTATTATTACTATTATTATTATTATTATCATTATCATTATTATTATTTATTTATTTGTTGTTGTTTTATCATTATTAGTATAATTATTATTATTATTTTATTATTGTTATTATTATTATTGATTTGTTGTTGTTTTGTTATCATTATTATTATTATTGTTGTTATTATTATTATTATTATTATTATTATTATTATTATTATTATTATTATTATTATTATTATTATTATTATTATTATTATTATCATTATTATCATTATTATTATTATTATTATTATTATTATTATTATTATTATTATTATTATTATTATTATTATTTGCATAGAAACAATTGGAGAAACAAAATACAATTTGTCAGTTGATATTAGTAAAATGATAATTACAATAATAAAATTACCAAAAGATTCTCAAAAAGTTCATTCTGTATGAACAAAACAAAGAAATTGATAGCGTAAATAAACTCATTGAATGATGAAGAAAGGGATTAGGAATTACTGAAAGAAAGAAGATTAAAGATGCAAGAAAAACACTGATATTTCTACGATGAGACGTTATAAAAGAATCAATATTTTTGGCAGGTTTAAAGTTGCATGATCAACCATTAACTCGGTCAGATTAATTGGAAGAAAGGAAGAATTAGCGTATTAGGA
>NC_061849.1:5431407-5433907 GCF_019202785.1 Penaeus chinensis
TTTACTTGCAAATGGAGTATCTTAAGGTATCAAGTAATCGCTTCCTGTAAGTGTACACCTTTTCGGAAGTAAATACATGAGTGCCTAAGCTTCAGGCATTCTAGACAGAATAAAAAAAGAAACTTTCTTATATAACACTATACATTGGCTTAGGGATAAAATTACCACTAATATACAAAGGCCCTGCTTTACTTATGAACAGAAAACGTTACTGATATGAACATAAACCTTCACACTACTATTTGCAACCGCACTCTTCACTCTGAGTATTGGAATATCAACACTATTTATCACTGTTGAGAGCCCTATGAGGATTTTTTTGGGGTTATTAATGGTTCTCATACGAGTTACAATTTCTGTCAAACTGTTCCATGTCACATAGGGTCTGTGGTGGTGTTACTACAGGGATATTGTCATTTTAATATCTTATTGATACAAATTGAGCGGTGTAAATATGTTAAACATGCTTATATTTTAGATGTTACTGTTAGTTGTTAGTTTATATTGTCATACGTTCAATTATTATCGTTTTTAAGGAAATCATTATCTTTTTTAACATACAAATTAGTTTCCTCGAGTATTGAGTTAATGTGCCCAATGTTATTTTTCGAGTCTACTAAAGTACAAGTGTGTTTATAAATGAAACTGCCTGTACATTTTAGGAACATTAAATTCAACTCTCTCTCTCTCTCTCTTTCTCTTTCTCCTAATAACCATCTATAAAGAAAACCATCCTCGTTGAGCAATATGCAATATTGATTGGCTATTTAAAATTATCGGCCGTGTCAACAGCTAAGGTCATTAGCAGTGAATACATTGTTGGATTGAAACGGTTAATTATTTAAAGCTTTAAAAATCTATTGATTATTGTTTATAAATAAATATAAATAACAGTGAATATTATGCTCTAAATGTAAAAAAATATAGCAATAACATGACCTTTTTGCTCCATGTAAGTCACCTGAAAATATGTTACGCTGAGAATCCTCATCTTATTCTGGTCCATTGCGTCTTTCTCTATTACTCCTTTCCAATTCAAGTCCATTTTTCTAACACTGTTTCCCTCCCCATCTTCGTCCTTTAACAAATGTTTTCCAGGCTTGCTTGCTTGCTTATCCATCCTCTCCTCTAAACAAGTGCTAAAACCTCTTTATCCTGGATTTTCTAAGTTGTTCATTTATATCCTTTTGCTCCTGCCTTCCCCTCACATCATGTTAATGCTCTCTATGTGACAAATATACTGTCCATCTCAAGTCTCATCCGCCTTCCTCTTTTTCATACTGGTATTTTTAATGCGCTGTAAATCTTCGTCTTCACACCACCTCTAGCATCTTTTATACATTTCCTTCACTCTGCTTTAATCCTCTCCTCAGCCTCCACTGCGCATCCCCCCGAATTAGCAAGTGTTAAGCCCAAGAATTTAAAGTTCGCCCCTGGCTTTACTTCTTCCCCTCTAACACCCCTAGCTTGGTACATCCACCCACATTTTGCTACGTACCATTACATTTGATTTCCTTGCATTCAAGTCCTCCTTTTGGAGAATCAATCCTTGTATCGCTCTAGTTTGTGCTGTCTGCTATGAATAGTTTCTATTAATTATGCCTGTTCATCACAACCACAAGTTGGAAGGGCTAAGGACTGACCCTTGATGTAGCCTCGCTCTCCAAAATCCTGTCTCGCCGTTTGCTGCATCTGAGCAACAACAAAAACGGCAAGATTGTACAGGTTTTATTGTGTTTAATATATTGCACTGTAAGGCCACTTATGTGATATATTTTTTAAAAGGGCAAAAGGAGGTCATAGGGGTTATCTAAATTTAAGCAAAAAAAAAATCTACCCAGATATTCGTGGCTAGTCTGGCCACGTCCATACAGCCAGCTTAATTTGGTATCCTTTGCCTTGCCTATTACGAATTTTGTGAATAATTCAAGGCACATCTTGGATTGGCTGCAGGAAGAGCAATTCACTTTTGAATGATGTTTTGAAGTTGCATTCTAAGATATATCACATTGTTCTGTCTTTTCGTGGAATGTTCATAATATGAGTAATGGACAAGATACACAATTTCAAATGAATTTCAACTAATTCTTCAGACAAACGTGGATATTATTAAAAGGAGAAATAATTAAGTGTTTGCTTCTTCTCCCTGGTATTCTGACATTGTTTCAGTTTTCATTTTATTTTAGTGTGCCTTGAGTCGCGTCGTTTATTTTATCTGTTTATAATTGATTACTTCTAATTATCAATCTTTTTTATATTTTTTGTTCCTTTTATAATCCGGATTGCCACTACTCTGAAGTATTTTGAGTTTTGCCGTATTCGATAACGCATAACGTAGGTAAAATTTACCTGTTTAATCCACTTTATAAAACTGAATCAGATAAACGTACTTCATAAGCGGCTCTTCTTAAAGAAAAAAAAAGAGAATATGTATATAATGAAAATAATAATCATATTGATAATTAAAACAGCAATAATTACAATAGCAATAATAATGGTA
>NC_061849.1:5436407-5441407 GCF_019202785.1 Penaeus chinensis
TGTATATATACGTCTATATATGTAAGTGTGTATATATACATGTATATTTGTATACCTATATATGTATATCTACATCTGTATATATGTATATATGTATATATGTATACCTATATATGGATATGTATATTTATACATATTCACACACACACACACACACGCACACACACACACACACACACACACACATATATATATATATATATATATATATATATATATATATATACATTTACATATAAATATATATATATAGTGAAGTATACACTATACTTATCCTAAACGTTAGACTGCAATTTCCCCAAGTGTCGACAACGTAAAACGGCCAAAGAAGCTTAGTTTAGGTAAAGCGTTACATAGCATAACACTAAAATATATGTACATCACAACAAACTCCCATGGAATATAAATGCAAATACCTTTATCGGTGTTAAAAATTCTGCATCGAGCCACGGAAATGCAGCAGAAAAGATACATTTTTCGGCGACAGGGACCGATTTCCAGGAAGAGAAAGCAAATATGAGAAAGATAAATGCAAAGCAGAAGCAGAAGACCGATCGAAAGACTAGGGGGAAGGTGGAAACAACAAAAAGAAAACGAAATCATTTTAGTGCAAAACAACATCGCAATCCCGTTTCGATTATTATTTTTTTTCACTATTATTAGTTTTAGTTTTGTTTAAACCACACACATCTTCACTGAACCGCAGTTCATTTCCATTCATAGTTTTGCTCTACATTCATCACAACAGACTCAGTTTCATGTTAAAAGAGACACACTAAAAAAAAAAAAAAAAAAAAAAAAAAGAGACACTAAAAAAAAAAAAAAAAAAAAAAGCTCAGCTGCCTGAAGACTTTGCATATCATAGTGGTACTGTTATGCAATAGCTGGTAGCCTGCGAACAGTTATTTCTTTTAAAACACTATGACCGTTTTTGCTATAGACCAGTACGTAATAATATTAAAAAAAAAAAAAAAAGTTCATTACCATATTATAATGAAAATTTAATATAAGGTAAAGTTTGAAAATGGCGAGGTCTGCTTTTAGTATTATTTCACGATTTCAGTATTTCGTTCTATATCTGTGTGAATAAAAACACACCCACCCACACACACACACACACACATATATATATATATATATATATATATATATATATATATATATGTGTGTGTGTGTGTGTGTGTATATGTATATATATACATTTATATATGTATACATATATATATATACATGTGTGTATATATGTGTGCGTGTGTATATATATATATGTATATATATGTATATATATATAAATATATATATGTATGTATGTATGTATGTATGTATGTATGTATGTATAATAAAGGTATTAATGAGAATTAATATCTTCACAATACAAGAGATGTATTTGACCGGTTTCGACTCTGCCTTCCTCAGAAATACATGAAACGAAACCGGTCAAATACATCTCATGTATTATGAAGATGTTCATTCTCATTCATGCCTTTTATACATTTGTCAACATGAACGCGGTTCATATATATATGTGTGTGCGTGTGTGCGTGCGTGCGTGCGTGCGTGCGTGCGTGCGTGCGTGCGTGTGTGTGTGTGTACATTTATTATGCATATATATATATATATATATATATATATATACATATACATGTGTGTATAAATATCTATATATATATATATGTGCACACACGCACACAAACACAACACCACACACACACACACACACACATATATATATATATATATATATATATAATATATATATATATATGGATATATATATGTATATATATATATATATGAGTATGTATATATATACATATATAGAGATATACATATGGATATATATATATATATATATATATATATATATATAAATATATATTCTGATGTTCAGACACGTACATACTGTGTATATATATATATATATATTTATATATATATATATATATATATATGTGTGTGTGTGTGTGTGTGTGTGTGTGTGTGTGTGTGTGTGTGTGTGTGTGTGTGTATGTGTGTGTGTGTTTATTTATATATAGATGGATATATAGATATGGATATAGATATATCTTAACGTATGTATACCCACATACTGTACATACTGGAAAACACACAAATATGCCGAAGGCCTTTTCACTTTATTGCTTCATCAGGGATCATTTCAGGGCATATCATATGATATGCCTTGATATATATATATATATATATATATATATATTTATGGATAGATAGATAAATAGATAGATAAATAAATAAATAAATAGATAAATATATAGAAAGAGATAATAGTTAGATAAATAAACAGATAAATTGATAGATAGATAGAAATATTGTAGCGGGGCGTAGACCAAGTAGATTTGTATGTGTCTGGTTGAGTTCGGGCTCGACCGAGAATAAAACAAAAAAAAATATTCAGGAAAAGATTCGTCTGCAGTGAACAGTTGTAAGGTTCCAGGCCTACGTCACGCTGCCACCACCCGATTAGTAGGTTCGGGAACCGTGTGTGTTGTGAATGGGGTGTGAATGTTGTATGAGAAGAGGGTGGAAGGAAAATACAGAATATGTGTTCTGAATGTTGGATGTGTAAGTGTGTAAATGTGAAAAGGGAGAAAGCGTAGGCTGAGCGTCTGCGTGGACGTGTATGGAAGAAAAATGCAAGATCATAGAATTCTTCCTCTTCCCTTCGGTTTGAACATTCACCTGCTGGAAGTGGGAACCCAGTTGTAGCAAAGTTATGATCTATTCTAGAATATCAGCTTAATATACTCTGATTCATCTAGCCTTTTTTACAGCCTTTCAGGGTTGCGAGATAGAGTAACCAGCAATGTGCTGTTTAGGAGACCCAAGCCCAAGAACGTTAAGCATTCAGCTTTAGTCAGAACCAGAACTTAACACAAATGTCATTTGTTTCCCTGACTAGGACTGAGTGAAAGTTCTATGACGGTATGATATTTATTGAACAAGTTGCACTCATTAGGGAGGTCTACAAATAATTCAGTTATGAGAAATTTTGATAGATGCATACATCACCAATCTAATCACAGCGGGGGTGATGCACGTGGAAACCAACACCAGATGTAAAAAAAATAACGAACATTTACCCCTAAGTTGGCGTCCCAACCCCATAAGTATTTTTAGGCAGAGTATTAGCACGAAAAAAAATAGACCAAACCCTAATTTAAACAAGTTAATCTCCAACCCAGAATGGAGATTATCAATAAAAAAGATAGTGCTGAGGAACTCTTGTGTAGCGATAGAAAAACGTGGTTTAAAAAACAATTTAGCGTCGGAAGCCAAGTAAAAAAATTAAAATAACACCAAGAGGGCATGGATCACGAAGACTGCCTCAACACCCACAAGGTCAGGCAGGAATCGACCAAGGCAAAGTAAAAATGGTAAAAACGGCAAGGACAAGCTAAAACGATATGGGCGAGAATGTGGAAAATCTTTCTCCCAGGAGGTACGGATCCTCAAGCAGTGTTCCTTCTTTGTGAGTGGTCCTTTTATGCTCTGACTCTTTGATTTTACAAAGTGCTGCATTGGGATTTCGTGAAAGAGATTGCACCCTGCAGATGGTAATGCAGCATGTCACACGCCAAAGTCCAACCGAGACTAGGTGTCTTCTACACAAAACCATAATAATACTTAGCTTGCGAAAAACACGAATTCGTCAATCCTGGCGCGAAGCGAGGTAAATCCAAAGCGAAGTAAATCCAAAGCGAGCACAAACACCGAGAGCGGAACTACTGTTCACCATAGAAGTCAGGACCTGAACTGTCTTCCCCTCGCGTGACGCGAAAAGAAGATACGCGAAGTACCGGTAGTTCGGTAGTCCAAACAACCCAAAGGACCCGAACCACCATGAAAAGGGAGAGAAGAAAAATATGTAACGACCATTACTCTCTTCAGGTGTTATATTGACACTTTGGAAGCGTCGAAATGCACAATTTACGCGAAAACTGTGCATTTCGGGTCGTACCGTACTTACGGTATCGGACTTAGAAAATAAATAAATCTTTATTTTTCTCGGAGGACTTCAACGCCATCCAAGTAACGAGACTTGGTTTAAAATACGTTCTTTGGTTATTTTTATAACCATGTTCACATTAGTTTTTAACACTGTCTTTGGCGGCTGGTATGGCTTTGGTCACGGCTTATGAAGTCGCACTCGAGTCACGTGGGAGAGGCGCGAATGGCGGGTGAAGCACCAGCCTCGTGCGGGTGCACAGCGAGTGCGTCCGCATCGTTGGTGGAAGCGGAGCCGGGACGTCTCATCCGAATCAATGGCAGCATCGTAGAGTTCCCCACGTCCTTTGTTCCGTGGTAGAGGTGGCAGGCATATGACATGATAAAGACCCGGCCTCAACCACTTGGCGCCCGAGGACGATGTCATATATATATATATATATATATATATATATATATACACTGTAAGCATGTATAGATACATACATGCGTATATGTGTGTGAATGTGTGTGTGTGTGTGTGTGTGTGTGTGTGTACACACACACACACACGCACATATATATATATATATATATATATATATATATATATATATATACGGAGAGGGAGGGCGAGGAGAGAGAGAGAGAGAGAGAGAGAGAGAGAGAGAGAGAGAGAGAGAGAGAGAGAGAGAGAGAGAGAGAGAGTCCACTTGATACTCGTGCGTTATAACAAGTGTAGTTTTTCTTAAGAGGTAGGTAGTCACCAAGTTTTAAGTGCGTGCGTGCGTGAGTGTGTGTGTGTGTATTTGAGTGTAAGTGTGAGTGAATTGTGTGTGTCGCCATGTTCGTGACATTATATATCAAAGTGTACTCAGCAAACACGTCTTCATATGCATGAAATTTACCTGAGGAGATAGATATAAATACCCAGGAGCACAGACGCGTACAGAGTTCTCCACTCAACTAGCAACTAAGGCTGGGATTCAGGCAAACATTTAGAAGAATCAAAGGACTGTACTACTTCCCTTGTAATGAACTACAATAGTCTCGTTTCT
>NC_061849.1:5468907-5473907 GCF_019202785.1 Penaeus chinensis
CTTCCAATGGCCACGATATAACATTTTTACTAATTCCACCTATATGTACTAGGTTATAACTTTAAAATGCCCTAGAATAGCTAAATTTTCTGATTTTTTTTTTTTTTTCGCTTTACTGAAAGTTGAAAGACATGATTCAATGAAGCTTTAATTTCATTTCACGGTAAATGAAGATAAGCTCTCATCCCTGGTGGACGGGTAAAGGGTGAAGTAAAGGATGGGGGATATGGAGGACAAGGGTAGGACCACAGAGGGGGGAAACTGTGATGTAGACTTTGCCAGTGATAGATTCTTATTTTGGGTAGAGGGTGGGGCATAGTCTAGCTGATTTATGCAATTGGTGGGAAGAGGAATGGTTTTGGAGTTATAAAATTTCTAGGGCAATATATTGTCTAAATAATAGAGCCAGAACAGAATATAGGTATCACACAGCAGCAACTGAAACAGAATGGAATTATGATGCCAACACTGGCTTCACAGTATATTCCACTGGTGTGTCATGGCCACCAGCTTGGCGAACGTCTGGTAGCATGGATGCCACAAACACCAGTGTCAATTGGCATCTATCTGCAAAGCGCAATCACACCCATGCTGTAATTGCTTGGGCAACAATTCTATGACGGGCATGATCTTACAAGAAATCTGGGTAGATGGAACAGTGTAATCTCGGGATGTTGTTAGAATTATGTCTTTACAAGAACGCTAATGTGGATGGGGCTGTCATCCTGGATGAGGTAAAGTGGCTGTGGCTCGGGAAACACTATGGCCCTCACTGATAATAGAAATGTCACGTCCTGGATTTCCATGTAGGTGTACCCTGTATATCTGCAAGACCCTACATCTCTCTACTCTACATTGGGTAAATAATCAATCAGTCTGCGACCCCGCTGCTTTGCATCCACTAAAACTGCCCAGTAGTTTCTGACAGTCTGCATGCTGCAGCAAAAATGCAAAGTCTTGCTGGATATTGCCAGCAAAGCAAAAGGGGTTTGAATCCCTAGCAGTAATTATTGGTTGTTTATAAAAGTGACGAAAATAAATAAGACGAAAATTATTCATGGTAAGGGGCTGTGGAAACTAATAACTGGCCATGCACCTTTCTCAAAACCAATCTGCTGTGAGAGGTGCTGCCACTTCAATGTAAGCTTACTGTTTGTCTTTCTTATAGTTTTGAAAGACATTCACTTGATCTTTCTCTGTCATGCTTCTAGGGCGCCCACTTGTGACCTTGTTTTTGGTGGATCCAGCTGCTTGGTGACTTCGAAATATCTAATCTTCTTGGTATTTTGGCCCTTAACAGTCCTGCAAAGCCTAATCATGAAGCTGCAAATGGTGGATTAGGTATCCATTGCTAATATTGTCTTGATACGGGGCCCCAGCCATATCATCTCCAAAACACTATTGGAATACATTATGCAGATTCATCTGTTTTTAGCTTTAAAAAAAACAAGTACCAACCTTTCTGTATCAACTACTAGCAATCGTTTCAGTTTCATCTACTCCCGAATAGAGATATCGTTTTAGCGAGTGTACCACTTTAGATCATGCATGACGACAATTAATGGGGAAAGATTATGATGACACAGCAAAAATTGGTTACGAAATCTTGTCAGCATAAGCATAACCCTCTTGGAATTTTACAGTAGGTGCGTCCTTCTGGAAAATCGGTTTTGGGCTTTTAAACCCAAACTTTTGTTTTATTTCGCACTACTCGTTTTATATTTAACCCAAACATTTATTTTATCTCACACTGCTCGTTTTATATTCCTATAATTATGTTCTTAATATATGCTCATCAATAAATAGTTGATACTGACGATTTTTTAGTTTACCATTTCTTTCAAAGGTTTTTGTTTCATTTTTAACTTGTTCTGATCTTAAATGTGTACCTCGAAAATACAAGTGTGTCATTATTATGACTTATTCCATTATACTGACCTATTAACTGTATTTATTGTTTTATATGTGGTCATTGTTTTCTACATGATGGAGAATTATAATCGTATTATATTGATTCGAAAGGTCTCATACTCTTAATTAATTTATCATTTCAGTTTAATTGTGATCAAGTAGCACGACCCCGCACCCTGCATTTCAGCATTTCAGCTACCAGGTTGGCTCACATCAGGTCCACAGCCGTGTCCTCGCACTCTCACCAGCAGGCACTTCTCTCTTCTCACTAGACACCTGACTGGCTGATACGGACACCTCTTGGCTCTCTCACTGAACCACGGGCTCCCCTCGTTCCCTGCTGCCTTACACAGCGCTCGTGTATTTAAGCCACATAATCCGGAACGGATATCAGAATTCCCCGATCCTCCAGCAGAAACGACAACAGCAATACAAGGACTGCCTCCCGACTCCCCCGTTGATCTCCACGTTACCTTCAGCACCCAGCCATACCAGTGGCCATTTACACCCACGGCAAGCACTCCCCAAAGAGATAAGACACCTTTCGAAGTAATAAATGCCATACATCTACTACATTCTTAAATGATGGTGTAACTATCACAATTTTGAGATTTTTATTGCATGTCTTTGTAGATAAGCTATAAATAGTGAGTGACATATATATATATATATATATATATATATATATATATATATATATATATTATATATATATATATATTATATATATATATATCTTTATATGTATATATATTATATATATACATATATATGTGTGTGTATATGATGTATATATATATATATATATATATTTATATATATATATTTATATATATATTTATATATAATATATATACGTATATATACATATATATATGTATATATATTTATGTATATATGTGTATTTATATATGTATATATATTTATTTATATATGTGTAATTATATATATATAATATATATATATATATATATATATATATTTATATATATTTATATAAGAAGTAAAGGCAACATTATATAACGATAACCGGAAAAGATCTGATAAAAAATGAAAGACTAAAAGCAGAAGCAATAAAGCATTAAAAACTGACAATATAGAGATAAAAGAAAGATACACCCCGTGCAATATGGTAAAACAATGGATAAGCAATAAGAAATGAAACTAAAAGTTCTAAATCACGCGGGTAAATAACCAAACTTTTGACTGAATTATTTAGTGGTAGAGCGACGCTATGAACAAGAGCTGAGTCAAGTTGCAAGAGGAGGTCAAGGTCAAATATTTCAGGGCAGACTTTTCTTACATATATGCAAGGAATCAAGTTGAAATTAGGTAATTTGTAATTAGTAGAGCTTCTAGCATATATATCATGAGAATACGCCGAATTATTAATTAATTTATTGTCTTTCCAGTTAATCTGGTGATCTTAATCTTGTAAATGAATAAAACACGCATCCGAATTACTGGCGTACCCACCATTATATTTATGCTAATTTATTTTTGTTTCCAAAGCTCTGCCGATTTCGCACGGAAGAGACAGTTGGCCGCAAAATTACGTAACGTGTTAATCAACGTAGAAGCAACGTCAACTCCAACTCCTTTAAATATATGTCGTTTGTCAAAGAGGGACGGATTGTACGGAACAATTTTAAGATTACTGGCACTGTCCTGCTGCGTATTAAGATAATGAGTATATTACACACACACACACAAACATATATATATATATATATATATATATAAATATGAATATATATATGTATATAAATATACATACACACACACACACACACACACACACACACACACACACACACACACACACACACACACACACACACACACACACACACACACATATGTGTGTGTACACGCATATGATATATATTTATATATATATATGTATATATTATATATGTAATATATAACTGTATGTATATATCTACATATGTATATGTATATACGTATGTGTGTATATATATATATATGTATGTATGTATGTATCTACACACACGCGCATACACACACACACACACACACACACACACACACACACATATATGTTATATATATTATATATTATATATATTATATATATTATATATATTATATGTATTATATATATATATATTATACATATCATGTGTATGCAAATATATATATATATATATATATATATATATATATATATATATACTGTGTAAGAAGCAGAGATTCAACATGCCAAAATCCACAACGATCAGAAATTAGAAAGAAACAATTTGCAAATAATACATAATGAACAAACACAAAATTATCTCTTTATAACTGTAACTTGTAAAGTTAGAAAACTTATGCAAACGTTAAAGGTAACTTGAATAAGAACGACGATGATTATAAAGATCGCTGATATTTCTACTATCGGGAAAGAGATGAGTAATGATGAAAATACGAGATGAGAGAGAAAAAGAAAATAACAGTAGTGAGTAAGTAAGACAGAAATGAGCAAAGGAAATGCGAAGGAAAGCAGAAAAAAAAAAAGATTGACTTGGAAGGCCGTCTATTCATATCGAGAGCTTGCAGCAATTTAAAGTACAAGTCCTGTGATGTTATTTTATATTCATGGCGAAAGGTCAAACCTGCTTTGGGTACAGCTGACCTGGAGCAAATACTCTCTTTACATCATTTTACATCATCTGAAATCTCTTGACATTTCGCTGGAGATTTAGAGATATATTTTACAACGAATTCCCTTTACCCCCTTCCGTGTTGCTTCACATTTGAAATCAGTTTTCTCGGCGTTGAGGGAGACTAACTCTTACTGCAACGGCCGTCTGATTAGGATACCTGCACGCTCCCTTTCTTCTGAGACTCGGGCCAGATGGTGTTAACTTTGCTCCTCTTGGGGGAAGTAGATTTTGCATTTTAAACGTTTCATGTTGCATATGTTGTTTTGAAAATCAGTTGTGGGTTATGTAGCCATGTACATGTCCTCTGCCTCTGAGAATAGTTAAATAAAATTTATAAACGGGCGATTCTTCCTAAATATTTTCAGTCGGGAACATACCTATGCAGTGCAATGTTTTGTCTCATGAAAGAAAATAGATACT
>NC_061849.1:5496407-5501407 GCF_019202785.1 Penaeus chinensis
AAGTTGGTGTTTATGTAAACCCCATAGATTGCCCAGGATTACCCTGCTGTTGACGCAGGAGTAGCAAGAATGCGTCTGATTCTCTTGCATGACAAATAAGGCATTGCTTGACATACATATTGAGACTTATTATTACTAGTATGAAACGGCGTACTACTGGCCAACACCCGCTAGAGATTTAACCGTTTTTTTAACAGTTAATATATTGGTTAAGACCTAGAGTGTCAAGCTGTCCCCTCCGAACGAAGAAATCTTTTAGGTAGTTTCACTGTATTATATTATAAGCATAGAGTACCGAGACCCACGATTATGTGCTAATAGGTGCCGGATTATTGAGCGAATTAAGCATTACAATGAGTGCTCCAAAACCACCCTAAAATACGAGAAAAATAAACAATTACTCTGAAGCCATACAGCAGGTCAGTGAACCGAGTCTCTTGAAATCTTTTGCGCTGACGGCTTTACCAAGATGACAGCTCTGGCTTGTTCAGCTTTACCAAGATGACAGCTCTGGCTTGTTCAGAATTTACTCCCCCAGATAAGGATAAGTCCGATATGCGAGGCTGAGCCTCGCCCGGGTTATGCCCATGAGGGGAGCCCGGCCTGTGTCGAATTATGTCGACTGGCTGACGTGTGTCAGCTGCTGCTGACTCGGCTGAGCTTTGTCCTTACCTGCCGTGGTGCCCAACCACAGCATTAACCTCCAGGCGACAGTTGCAACTTCTCGCGCCTGGGCAGGGCGCGAACCGCCGACCCCTCGGATGAGAGGCCGACACGTTACCACTGTACTAGCCCAGGGCTGCTTCGCAAGAGTTTAGTTCACCAAGTGGACTCGGTCATTTGGTCGGTGGAAATTGGGCTTCTCTGGGCAGTATACTTTACAATAGCTTTTTGTATTTTTCAGCTCACGGAAGTTTTCATGAGGGAGTGAAAGCGGTACATCCTCGGGCTACGCTGTAGAGGAGGGAGGAGTGATATTTCGTCAGGGTGATTGAAAGTATGTTGCATTTGTTTTTTACTATTCATTTTCTGGCGTCATCTGTTATTCTTCATTGATCAACTAAGATACTGATTTTGATTTATATGAAACCAGTCATCATTTCCATTACATGAAAACAATATACTTTATTTCTTCCACTCTCTGGTATGTTTACGACGGAAGGGAGGATGATGCTACCGCTAGAATATGCGCACGGTAGGGTTTGGGTGATATTCTACGGTCAGTCTAAATATTTATGCAAGGGAGATTACACTGGCCTCGTGAAAACCCCATCCAGTCCACCAGAACGAACTGCAGCTGCTCCAAGGCCATCTCTTCCTGCAGACTATTGGACTGACGGTTTCATAGTTTATATTTATTTCCCAACTGTTTATGTATATATGTATGTGTATTTCTCTTTTGCCTTTCTCTTTCTTTCTTATATCAGCTTTTCAAATTACGGACAGCCTTTATCTACACTGCTTCAATATGTTCTCGACATGTAGAAGTAAATATTCTTTAGATTTACACACTATCAATATCGTTCGGTTTTTCTAGAAATACGTTTTTCGAAAGAATGCTTTAGAATTGACCTCGTCGTTGTTTCAATATGTTTTTCTGTATTCTCAACTGCTTCTTGAAGAAAGAATATTTCAAACCAAAATCTCCCCTATTACAAATCGGTTTCAAAATAATTTAGAAATGAACAGATTATCTATTTACTTCGCATAGTTTTCATAAAGCGTCTAACAATTTTTTTTCTCTTTAGGTCAGACCTTCTCTTCAAAGAAAATATTTACAAGATGAGTAGATTACATCCGGCAATTTCTCCAACCTCTAGACTCCCACGAAGGTCAGTAGCAAAGGGTACTTGCAATATTCAACAGGAAGTCGAACTCTTTAGGCATTCAGAGCAGCTCGTTCTAAATAGCCGCTGGTCGAACCTATTTAATTAAAACGTTTGCAACGTGGTCAACAACGGCCCCTGGATTTATTTTCTTCCTTTTTAATTTAATTTTGGCGTTTATCAATGTTGTCGTGTGTATTATGTTTTTATATTGGTTTGGCCATAAGTGCGTAAGTGTCAAACATAGCAGTGTTGATGATGATGATGATCATTGATTATGAAAATGATAATGAAAATGAAAATGACGATGGCTATGATACTGATAATGATATTGATAATGAAAATGATAATGAAGATGCTGATAATGATAATTATAATGGTAATACTAATGATAATGATAATGATGATAATAATAATAACAATTATCATTATTATCATTATCATATATATCGTCATTATCATTATTATCATCATTATCATTAACATTAACATTATCGATGTTATCATTATTATCATCGCAGTTCTAAAAGTCGCCATCAATGTTATTATTATCCTTATTTTTATTATAATCATTACCATAATATATAATTTGGCTTTTTATAAGCTTATAACACTTACATGTCGACATTCATTCTACTAGATAACACGTTATTTATAAAGACATTAATGAGAGTTATATTTACATTTCCTTATCTTTACGGACGTTGAAAGTAAATATTAGATAAGAACAAAGAGAAGAAAAATTGAAAAAGAAGAGTAAACACAGACGTAACGAATTTAAATACTATTTTTCAGTGTTTGTTTTTTTTGTTTTTGTTTTTGTTTTTTCTTCTCTTATAATAAAGACGATTGCCGCGAATGAATTCCTATTGCAATTTCCTGCACTTCTCTCCTTCATAATTTTCTCTTTCTTTTGCTTCCCAACAAGGAATTTCCCTCGGGCGGTAATAAGATATGCTTCCTCTCTCTCGCTCTCTCTCTCGCTCTCTCTCTCTCTCTCTCTCTCTCTCTCTCTCTCTCTCTCTCTCTTTCTCTCTCTCCTCTCTCTCTCTCTCTCTCTCTCTCTCTCTCTCTCTCTCTCTCTCTCTCTCTCTCTCTCTCTCCCTCTCTCTCTCCTTTTCTCGTCCCTGCCTACTGCAACCTCTCTTTCCCTACCTCCCCCTCCGACCTCCTCCTCCCCTCCCCTCACCTTAACCTCCTCCCCCCCTATCTCAACCTCTCCTCCCCCCCCTCACATCTACCTCCTCCCCCCCCTCACTTCTACCTCTCCTAGCCCCCTTCCCTCCTTGCCTCCCCCTTCACCCCCCCCCCCTCTATCCTCCCCGCTTCACCTCCTCGACCGCGCTAAACTTCTTGCACCGTTGCCAGAGCCGCGGGCGAAATGTTGATTGCAATTTGGAAAATGCCTTCACCTGTAATTATTATTTCTCTTTTAAGATATTACCTCCAGGCAGGGTCGGCTCCTGCGGTCTGAAATCTTGACACCTGAATGGCGCACGCGCTGGCTAAGTAAAATTAATTACTTTGAAATTCTTTTGTATTTCAGGAGACGCGTTACTGAAATTACTCTCTTAAATATGGCATATGCAAATTAGGTACACATATATGTATATGCACACACACACAAACACACATATATAATAATACATATACATATATTATATATGTATACATATACATATATGATATGTGTATACATATACATATACATATATATTATAAATATATATACATATATACATCTATAGGTTTGTGCGTGCATGTGTATGTATGCGAGTATGTATATGTAAGTGTGTATATATATATGTATGATACATATATATGTGTATATATACATATATCATATATAATCAGTGTTTATTTGTATATATATATATATATATATATATATATATATACATATATTTACATACATATATATACATACATATATACACATATGTGTATGTGTATATATATACATATATATATATATATATATATATATATATATATATATGCATATAAGAGAGCGATAAAGATAATAATAGATGATTCAATGAACAAGTTTATTCAAATAATACAAACCTGAACCTATTTCTATCCACCATACTCAAAAATAATATATAGACTGATTTCTCACTTACAAAATGCATTAAAAATCAAACATTCCAACATTTGTCTTTCCTTCAATTTTTCGCATCTGGTGATCGATCTCAATATTGCCAGGGGTAACTAAACAAAAAGTTAGAGAACCATAGATACATACAAACATACAAATAATGTCACCCCTTCTACCGTTTTACTAACTTTTACTCTCTCTCTATTTTCTTTTTCTCTCTGTCAGTCTGTCTGTCTGAGTTAACACTCGTGCTGAAGATTATTCCATTCCAATTCCGTTCCATTCCTTCTCTCACTCCCCACCCTAGGCACCTGAGCAGCCATTGTGTTCGGCATGCGCTGCTCTTGTTTGCGAAGTTCAACATTTAAGAATCGCTTAGTCGTTTCCCTTGCCGGCCTGCCCTCTCCCTTTCCCTGTTCTTCCCTTTTTCTTAGTTAGTCTCCGTTTTCCAGCTCAGCAGCACTTCATTCCCTTCCCTTCGGTAGCTCGAAGCTCGGAGGTCACTCTGTACAGGAGACGCTATTCAATCAGGGAGTCTTTTGTTCTGTTTGATTTGTTTTCAGATTCTTTTCATTAACTAAGGGTTTCAGGGGGGGTCTATCAATGCATTAGCTAATGTCACTATTTAGCAAAAGATTATATACTCTTACATTCTTACTCTTTACATTCTTATACTCCTATGTAGTCAGAAGGATAGTGACTTGACGGGGAAAAAAATTGCGTCTCGAATCATCCCGAGTGAACTTCTCAAAGAGGGTATCAGAAAAGATTTAGAGTTCAACAAAACCACCTCACTGAAGCTCTTCCAACCGCGTGTCCTTTTTCAAACTAGCCTTAATTCATTTTAAAAATAAGACAACCTTCAGTGGATCCTTCAATTTTTCTTCAAATCTAATTTTTGAATCACTTTCCCATGTTTCTGCAGTCTCCTCCTCCCTTGTTTCTTTTCCTCGTCTTTTGCAACTGAATTTACAGCTCTCTTCTTCTTTCTGGAGTGCGTTTCTTCTTTGCACTATATATTAGTATATATATATATATATATATATACATATATATATGTATGTGTGTGTGTG
>NC_061849.1:5506407-5513907 GCF_019202785.1 Penaeus chinensis
ATAGGTAGTAGTAACAAGGTTATTAGTAGCAGCAGCAGTAGTAGTTTTAGTAGTAGTGGTAGTACTATTAGTGGTTGCAGTAGTAGTGGTAGTAGTAGTTATAGTATTAATGGTATTATTTGCAGTAGTACTAGTAGTAGTGGTTGTGGTAATAGTGGTAGTAGCAGCAATAGCGGTTGTAGCAGTAGATGTGATAGTAATAGAAGCAGTAGTAGTTGTAGCTGTGGTTGTAGATATAGTAATAGTAGCAGTAGTAATAGCGGCAGCAGTAGTAGTTGTACCAGTAGGAACAATAGTGGTAGTGGATGTAGTAATAGTAGTATTACTAGTAGAAGTAGTAACAGTCGTAGTATCATTAGCGGTGGTAGTAGTAGTAGTAGTAGTAGTAGCAGCAGTAGTGGTGATGATTGTAGTAGTGGTAGTATTAGAAGCAGATACATTAGTAGTAGTGGTAGTAGCAGCAGTTGCGGTTGAAGCAATGTCAGTAATAGTAATAGTAGTAGTAGCTGTACCTGTGATTGTAGAAGTAGTAACAGTAGTTGTTGAAGTGGTAGTAGTAGTTGTTGCTTGTAGTAGTAGCTGTAGCAGTAACAGTAGTAGTAGTAGTAGTAGTAACAGTAGTGGTGGTACTAGTAATAGTAGTCATAGTCACAATAGTAACAGCAGTGGTCATCATTATCAATATTATTAAGTTTGTTATCACTATTCTAATGACTATTTTTAATGTTATGATGACTTACAGGGATTACCATTATCAGCTACAATATGATTATCATAATCTTCAATGTCATAACAGCCATGGAGCGACATAAGTGTAAGCTTGGAATCATTGTTATCGAATATCTACTTTCAATGTTTAGATGCCAGACAGGTTCAATAATTCGTAGTTTATCTCATAAAGCATCTCCCCATTTTTAAAGATTTTGTCTCTCTCTCTCTCTCTATCTATCTATCTATCTATCTATCTATCTATCTATCTATCAATCTATCTCTCTATCTATCTATATATCTATCTCTCTCTCTATCTCTCTCTCTCTCTCTCTCTCTCTCTCTCTCTCTCTCTCTCTCTCTCTCTCTCTCTCTCTCTCTCTCTCTCTCTCTCTCTCCTTTTCTCTCTCTGTGCATGTTCCTCCTTTTTTATTTAGGTGTTATTATCACGGAACTCTTCTATCTCTTTTTCAGTCAAAGGTTCCTTAATATTAATACTGATTTTGTTACAACATCGTAGGTATAGCACAAGATAGCGTCGCCCAAAATTAAGTTTTCTCACAACGCTAAAATGTTTACAGCTACAATTTTCCCGGTGGAAGTTTATTACTGGGGAGAGGGTAATTCAGCAACAATGCAATATAAGAACGGGAACATTCGTATAAACAACTTCCATAAAAGGAGTAGGTTTTGTTCTTGACTAACATCTCGGACATGTGATATCCGCACTGGAAACGTTTTAGGAAATGTCTATTTCACATTTCAAAGGGACATGAGTACGTCCCTGAAATAACCCACAGGTCATAATCACGCAGTGGGCAAGGACATCCCGTGACGTCGTATTTCCCCTCAAGTAACACGACAGTAATTGATATAAATTCATTATCAAGAACGCCCCAAAATGTTCCAGAGGTACAGCTATTAGGGTCCAGTATACCTCACACACCTGGGATTAGCTTCCTCTGTTATTCTCAGAGTATCTCCGCCATTTGGGACTCTGTGCGAGGCTTTGCTTAAACACGACTACCGCAAATGAACATGGTATATACTGCAATGCTTTTCTCGTGCTGACTTGGAAAAGAAAATGAGATGGTAATAAAATCTAATGTTGGTTGCTGACGGTAGAAATAGTATGTGTTCATAAATTTAATGTTGGTTGCTGACGGTAGAAATAGTATGTGTTCATAAAGAAAGGGTTTCCTTAAAATAAAATTAAAACAAATTGATAATACTAGGGATGAAAATGCGACCGACAAAAAATAGATTTTCACTAAGGTAAATATCCATTTGTGTACAATACGCCAAGCGAACTTTTTATGTACTTACAGTCACATTTTCACAACAAATCTGTAGAGTTACGAATACTGTACTCATAAAGTTATGCCAGATTTCCAAGTTTTGCAAACGATTACATGCCTTTCACTTCTAAGGCACACACGCACACGCACACACTCATACACATATATAAATGTACATTCAGATACACACACACACACACACACACATATATATATACACATTCAGATAAACACACACACACACACACACACACACACACACACACACACACACATATATATATATATATATATATATATAAATGTACATTCAAACACACACACACACACACAAACTAAGATTCGGTGAAGACTACTGTAATCTTGACAGTTTATTCGTGAGAGAGAGATATACAGCTGATGGGCAAAGGTTCGCCAGTGGAAACTGCCAGGGCCTGTCTATCTCCGTATAGCTTGCAAGCAACGTCTTTTATACAGGATTACACAAAAAAGACAACCACCCGCCATATATATGCCTGTATTACTGAACCAAAGGGATGACTTTTGTTATTATTTATCTATCTGTTTATTATGTTTTTTTTTTTTTTTTTTTTTTTTTCAAATTTGCCCTCATGTACGGTAAATTTATCCATGTTGACTTCATGATTTTTTACCAAGTGCCAAGTACTACTGCCGTAACTGTTAGAGCTGAGCGTCCTGTTGTCCCGAGCGCTATATTTCACCTGTCACGTGGTAAGCGAGCCGGGCGGGCCAGGCGCTGCGGTCACCCCCGGAACCGCAATGTAAACACTGAGAGGGAGGACTCGGTGGATAACTGTCCCTCTCCTCCCGCGGCTGAAGAGTGCGCTTCTGTCTGTAGTTCAGTAGATAGCCCCGCTGAATCTATTGCCATGCAACTGGCATGTACTGAAGGTGATCCCGACGCCCAGGTGGGAGACGGCTTCACATTAGTGAAGTCGAAAGCTTAGAAAAAAGAAAGTCTGACAATGCCGGTAAGACGCCACTGGCACCAAAGAAGAATTATGTTCGCCTCGCCTCCCCTGAAGACACGACGTAATTGGAAAAAAAAAAAAAGGTTACAAGACCTCGGCAACAACCCTCCGGCCCTGGGGGGGTATCACCTCGACCTTGTGCGAGGCGACACTCTCTCCTCACCGTATGTGGAAGTGACTCGCTCCCAGCAGAACTATATTGACAACCTTATTTGAGGATAAACTGGAGGTATTACCATCAAACTATGCGATGAACCATAGAAACAAAAATACAAATACAACATAAGAGTGCACGATGGGCAACCACTCAACCGCATCCGTATAATATGGAAAGGAGAGCAACCACCTCCCACTTCATTAGAAAATACATGCCCGCCAGCCACGTGCGGCCGTGGAGAGCATCCCCTGTGATCTGCTATAACTGCATGGGAAGTGGGCGTGTAGCTAAGTGCTGCAAGGCCATTAACCATGCAGTTATAGCAGATCACAGGGGATGCTCTCCACGGCCGCACGTGGCTGGCGGACATGTATTTTCCAAAGAAGTGGTATGTAATGGGGATGGTTGCTCTTCTTTCCATATTATACGGATGCAGTTGAGTGGCTGCAAGAGCAAGGCACGCTGTGCAGCATGTGATGAACAACATACCGCCAGGGAGATTTCCCGTGGCTGCCGGCGAGTTGGGGTGCAGAGGCCACCGGAATACGCGACACGATTGCGCAGTTAGACGAGAAGGTGAACAAGATGATGCTGATCCTCACAGAGGGTGTCCCGGGCACACAAAGCTGCCATACTCTCTGAATTAAAAAAACACGCTCCCCCTTCATCGGCACTCCTCAGGGAGGCATGCCTAGTCCCATCTATTATCCAAATGCATAGATTAATAGGCGATATCCCACTTGAGGGCAAAGACTCGATTATTTCCTATGCTGATGATACTTGCATTAAATCCTCATCAGAGGAGAGAATGCAAGAGATTCTAGCCATACTTCAAGCAAGGGCTGCAGAGAGTGGCTTGATAATCTCGACTGAAAAAAACAAGGCTTTTAACCCAAAGACTTTCACTCTGCCAAGGTTTCATATAAATGACATTGAGCTAGATATTTGCCACCAATACAAATACCATGGGGTGATTGTAAATGATGCAGAATTCATCAGAAACCTAAAAAAAAAAAGGCTGTGCGAACGGCTGAAGCCACTTAGGACATTTGTTGCAAAGACCATGGTATTAATGTCAGTATTGCTTGTCTTACATATGATCAGTCATAGATTATCATGCAGTGCACCTAGTATTGTTCAAGGAATCAGAGTTGACTAGTTTAGAAATTGTACAATATTAGGTCATGAGGATTATTCTTGGTGCCCCTAAAACAACAAGGATTGTAAATATGAAAACAGAACTTAATTTACCCTCTGTTTACGAAAGAATATTATACATAAATACCAAATTTAGTGTCAAATCATTTAGAGACCTCCCCCCATTGTATAAAAGTTTTTAGGACAACTAAAACATAGAATAGAGGAGCTAACTTTCCATGGGTACATGTAACATGTAAACACGTAGCTCAGCTGAACATATCCATAACTAAGACCCTACATGGACGTGGAAAATGTCGGACCTAAATGTATGTTATACGACTGTCCTCAAAAAAGTGTCCCCACTGCTATACCAAAGCAGCTTGCACCTGCAATTATAAATGAGCATCTTGAAACGTGCGCACGCACACACACACACACACACACACACACACACACACACACACACACACACACACACACACACACACACACACACACACACACACACACACACACACACACGAAAACACTCACGAAACAATATTTATACTATGGAAAAAGAAATGTATTAATTAAGAACTAGATGAGAACGTGCTGAACAACTGTGCGTGTCTTTACTGTTAATATTCCAAAGGTCACTGAGACAAGAGAGTTACCAAGAGCTTGAAACTAGCCAACACCGCACCCTTTTATAAGAGCAGCAACAAGCAATTCCTTCATAATAGACCAATTTCGGTAACCGGTGTACTGTATTAGCTCCTAGTAAGGACTTTCAAAAGACAACATAATATCAAGCATGGGATTTAGTTAGAGAGGCTAGATTATGCAGAGCATATCTCCTCTGCTATTTATTACAGAATTTATGAAATATTGCAGGAAAGAGACGCCTTGGTGGATTGTGTATAGCTAGAAAAAATGAGTCACATGTTATGGAAAATTGAAACATATATACGTATATATATATATATATATATATATATATATATATATATATATATATATATATATATATCATATATATAGACATATATACGTACGTATATATGTGTATATATATATATATAAACGTACGAACACATGTATATATATGTACGTGTATAAGTGTGCGTTTGTCTATGTATATACATATATATACACATAAATATATACTTATATATACATATATATACATATATATACATATATATACATATATATATATATACGTATATATACATATATATACATATATATACATATATATACATATACACACACACACACACACACACACATATACACGCATATATATACATACATACATATATATATATATATATATATATATATATATATATATGTATGTTTAATGATAAACTGAATCTCTTTTTTTCGACAGAGGAAGGAATGGGATCTTTGTGTAGTAATAAGTTGAAGACTGTGAGTAGACACAAGAACAAAATTAAACTGGTAAATGGGCGAGGAACTGGTTGATGTGTTCTAGATGACCTCTTCCGGGAAAATCTACCCCCTAGAGTTACTCTAATCTACTCTCTCTATTGACAGTAATCTACGTAATGGGTCTCCTATGTTCGCAGATTAGAGGTAATGAAGAAAATGCTACGGTAATCATTACAAGAATGGTACATGTGCCCTTTTATTGAAGAAATGTTGAGTTCTATAAATACGCGCAGTATAGTACTATATGTACACAAAATCACATAGAAAATCCTCTAAAAATATAACAAAATGTTTTATGTATGACTTTCAAGATAAACGTGAAAAGGGAAGACACGAGAGAGAAAAATCTTGAAGTAGGCCTAACCTCTGAGATTTACGTCGGACCATTTATGAAATTCCAGTGAAATTCGAAAGCGTATATACAGCTTGACATCCAGGAATGACCAGGAGTTCCAAGTGACAGCTTCGTTAAAATTTCTTCAAAGTTACCCCAACAGACAGACCGACAAGACCTCAGCCAGCTTCCACGTGTTACACTTAAATGTCACAGCATTTAGAGACATGGCCAGTCTAACTTCCCTGAAAAAGCTGCGAAATAGCATCGTCTTCTCCCTGTTTCTTGCCGTACATTCATTTTTTTGTTTTTCTCTCTCTCTCTCTCTTTTTCTGTCCTTCACGCTCTTTTTGACTATCCATTATTATTATTATTTTAGTCTGCCCCCTTCTACTTCTTTCGTTCTTTTTAAAAATTCCACCCTTTCCTTTATTTTTTCGCTCTTCCACTCTTTTTTATTTCCTTTCCCCTTCCCCCTCGGTTATCTGTATTGATCTTTCTGTTTCTCTAACTCGCGTTAAATCTTTCCTTTTGACTTAAAACTCCTAGAAATTCATCTGTAACTTTCATCTTTTTCCTCGCTCAACTTTCTAATGAAGGACGAATAAATAGGACTACTGAAATGACAATAAATCAAAAGAATATTGTGAAGAAACTCTAAGAATATGAATATAATAAGGATAGATGAATAGATAATTAACGCATTACAAGAGTTGACAACATAACATAAAAGCTCTAAAGAAATTAAGAATTATAAAGAGTTTCAGCAGAGCTTCCGTTTTCTCGAGGGATGAGACCCTCACCAACAATTTATCTAATTCTTGAAGTCACTGGAGTGCCTGATGTTAATTGCTTGTTAAGTCTTTCCAGACAACGGAAAAAAAGAAAAAAGAAAAAGGAAAATTAATAATAAATGATCATGACGATAATTTGGAAAATAAAATAAAATAAAAAATAAAAAATGTACACACACAGACACACATATATATATACACACACACACACACACACACACATATATATATATATATATATATATATATATATATATATATATATATATTACATATAAGTATACATATATATAAATATATATATATATACATACACGTATATATACATATGTATATATATATATATATATATATATATATATATATATATGTGTGTGTATTACATGTATATGTGTATATATTTATATACATACATACATATATTATATATATATATATATATATATATTGATAGATAGATATAAATATGTACAATATATATATACATATTATATATATATATATATATATATATATAGATATATACATAATTTATATATTATATTTGTACATATATATGTATATATATACATATAATGTTGTATATCTGTGTGGTAAACATTTAAAAGAAATATACATATATATGTGTGTATATGTA
>NC_061849.1:5521407-5523907 GCF_019202785.1 Penaeus chinensis
AATGATACAAATAGTGATGATGATTACTGATTATAACAGCATTCATGATAATAATGACCATTAAGATCATGATAATAATGATGTTGATAATAATGATAATAGCAATAATAGTAATAATATCAATAACAAAAATGAAATGATACTGTTACTGATAATAAGAATAGTAGTCAAAATAATAATGATATCAATAATAATAATGATAATTATCATAATGATATTGACAATTAGAAAGAGAATAGTAATAATGTATATAAAATAATGAAAATTAAAATAATGATAATGTTAATAAATATCACAAAAATATCAATAATAATGACAGTGATAATAATAACACTAATGATAATTACAATGATAATGATAAAAGCAACAACAACAATGACAATAACAAAACGAAAATAATATAAAACGATATTAATAATGAAAATGAAAATAATAATAATAATAAAAAAAAAGAAGGATTATTATTATTTGTATTAGTATTATTATTATTGTTATTATTATCATTATTATTATTATTATTATTATTATTATTATTGTTGTTGTTGTTATTACTATGATGACGATGATGATAGTAATAATGAAAATAATAACAACAATAATAATGATTATGATAATGATGACAACAATAACAATAATAGTAATAGTGTTGATATTGATCATAATCCTAATCGTGAACATAATAATGACAGTATTGATAATATTAATGATAACAGAAATAATAATATCAATCAGGATAATAATACAAATAATAATGATAATACCGGAAATAATGATAATAATGATGATAATTATCAGAAATCAAAAAGTATAATAATAACAATAATAACAATAACAATAATAACAACAACTACATCAAAGGAAATAAGAAAAGCTATAAAAATACGGGGATTTAGTGAGACAGAAACTGATATGTACGAACACAAAGAAACACGTACATGAAGACAGATCAGTGAACAAGTAATGTTTCAGAAGAGAAAAGTCTTCAGACAAAAGAACTCGGCTACAGATAAGGCCCAACCATAAATCTAAACATTGACCCAAAATGGGAAAAAAATATGTATGTACACATATGGAAATGAAGAATGCTCAGCGACAGACGAGATATATAAGAGAAAATGACGCCCAGGGTGTGTGTGTCTGCGTGTTGGGGAGTCGAATGCTACTTGAAATGGAAACTCTATCTTTTATGGAGTATCCAGCAAGACGCAGCCAGAGATAGCATGTCGTGGAGGATAATGGAAAAACAATAAATATCCTTCTCAACCTGCGATCTTACCAATATTTCTTTTTCACCTTCGAGAGACACGGTAGGTTTCTTCCGTGCGGTGGCTATACCTAAGAAAACTGGCTAGGGAGGGAGAGGGAACAGTGCGTGAGGGGGAGTCTCATAAAGCCTAATATAGTGAGCTCCCGTCCGGCGTGTGTTTGTCCAGACGTCAGAGGGTAATGAAGACGGACTCGACTTGTCAGTGTACATAGATCTTTAGCTGTGGAGGAGGGTTGTGCGGTGTAGCGTGGGAAGCGTATGGCAAGCTTATATTACTTTTTTGTTTACATTAGTGTGAGTGTATGCGTGGTAGTACTCTGTTTGTGTAGTTTATAGTAATGTGTTTTGGCGATTTGGCTCTCTGGTGACGACTTACTTTGGATGGATGGTTCATTGTAGGTTTTGTTGACTGCTGATCTATCTTGGATTCACATAAGCACATTTTTGGATTGCTCTGTAGGACTAATATGATATGAGAGAGAGAGAGAGAGAGAGAGAGAGAGAGAGAGAGAGAGAGAGAGAGAGAGAGAGAGAGAGAGAGAGAGAGAGAGAGAGAGAGAGAGAGAGAGGGAAATATAGATAGATAGATAGATAGAGAGTTTGAGAACAATATACCTCCCCTTTCAAGGTGACTAGTAAAATGCTTGAACCAATATCGATGAAGTGTTATGAAATAAAAGGCATTAACAAAGTCAATCAACCAGTATCCTTTCTCAACATTTCCCCAAGCGTGTTGTATTCCACAAAAAAAGTCGAATCAATAGCTACCCCCCCCCCCCCTTCCCCCACACTCCGAATTCCAAGACACAGTTGTATCTGGAAATGATATTCATCTCTGTATGAAGGTTTGCCCCATCTGTATGGTCGCCAGCCCGGCATGGACCCTATCGCAGCTTCTATTAAAGCTTCCGTAAATGAATACATTTGCATGTGAGCGACGGTTTAATTGCACACATTCAAGAGGGACTGAGGGGGACAGGCGAGGGAGGGAGAGAGAGAAACCGTGAGGGAAATAAAGAGAGGAGAGAGGGAGGAAGGGAAAGGGGAAAGGTAGAGGGGGAGTATCAAATACGAGAGAGTCAAAATGCGCGCGCCTGCACACACAAACACATACAATATATATATATATATATATATATATATATATATATATATATATACATATATATATACATATGTATGTATATATATATGCATATATATATATAAATATGCATATATATATGTATATAT
>NC_061849.1:5531407-5538907 GCF_019202785.1 Penaeus chinensis
TCAGTCAGGGAGGGTGGATCCTGGTTAATGGGTGGGTCTGGCAGAGGAATCTAAACTTTACCTGCATCCAAGTTAACTGTTGGTGGATCAACCTGATACAACTGCTCAAAATACTCAGCCCAACGCACATGCACCTCATCAGGATCTGAGATTATCAGGCCACTTGCTAAGCGGACTGCAGTCGTCGGTGAGGAAGGCTTGGAGTTCTGCTTGGTAGGCAGGACAAAGGTCATTTACTAGGGAATGGTTTTTGACCTCCTCTGCAAGATTCCTAGAGAGCATGCAGGGAACCCCTAGGGCTTTCCCCTACAAGCCTCACACCAGGTTGGCGGCTGCCGGGACCCAGATGGAATGACGGGTAGCCTCCGCTCCCTACCCGAGTCCCAGCGGTCGCCAACCCAGAGGGACCCAAAGCCCACTGTACTTGCTGGGTAGGAGGGACTTTTGACCTCCCCCCAGCACCAACAACTATACGTTCTGCTGCCAATCTTGGGGGGGGGGGGGGCAGACTAGCAAGGCCTGCCTCCCCACAGCTGCCCATTAACCCAAAGGGGCACGGGGGCAGGAAGCCAGGGCGTGTCTACACGCTGGTGGACCATGACTCCGTACCTTTAGGGCCTCCTGCTGCTCCAAGAGCTTCCACAGTTCAGTCTAGGACCACAAGGTTTCCATGGATGGCCACAAGGAGGCACTGCAGAAGTCTTGATGATGGAGAGGCTATGAGCTGGCAGGGGAGCCTTATGTATAGCTATTCCCTTTTCGCACCAGGCTAGCCAGCGGTGGCAACTGTAAGCGAGTAGGCATGCAAAGCACTTAACACTATCTAGGCTACCACACCGTCGCTTCACATCACCCTGAGCATTAAGCTCCGACCCATGTATATGTATATATATGTGTATACATGTATATGTATATTATACATGTATAGATAGATTGCTAGATAGAAAGATAGATAAATAGATAGGAAGATAGATATAGATAAATGTACTTCTGTACATACATACATATATATAGAGAGATATAGATATATACAGACGCACATGCATACATATATATAGAGAGATATAGATATATACAGACGCACATGCATATATATATATATATATATATATATTTATATATAGATAGATAGATATATAGATGTATATACCTAAAAATTTACACACACAGACACATATACTTTATTTATGTATTTTGTATGTACCAGTTATTTTAGTAGATAAGAACGAAGAATTAATATTTAGAAAATATATAGCTTTTCTCCAGGATTAAACTCACCAAACAATGAAAGCAAATATTGACTTTTCAGTCAACATATATATTAAAAAAAAAAAAAAAATAGTAGATCGACACGTCCAAGTCCACCAATATTTGATAAAGACCAGAAGCTTACCTTTTTTGATAGCATGTAATATTTAAAGTAATCTTTTCGAGACATTTCAATAAAATTTCCAGATTTCAAATATTGTTTTGGCTAACAGCAAAGATTATGAATAATTAAAGACATATCATACTGGAATTGCACACAAAGGCAATTCCTTAATTTTCCAGAAAGCTGTAAAACAATAACTTCAAAAAAATAATAATAATAAATAAATAAAATAAGTGCAGAGCGCCAACCAGCCCCTGTATATAGTCGACCACAAATCCCTTTTTTCCTAGAAAGTCATCACGTCCCTTATTCTAAACTTTCCTTTTCTTCGTTGGAATATATAGAGGTTTATGTGGCTGATGATAGGAAACTTACTGTAACTGAAGTTTATACATAGAATAAGTAGTAAAGGATGAAGATTAAAATTTCCATATACGAAAGTGGCAGCAAGCGATAGTTTCACCAAACACAATCAAAGAATATACTTTTATTAGTTCATTATATTATCCTTTGCTTTATTTAGTATTTCTTTATAATATCGCTGGCTATTCTATCATATTCATAATGCCAATACTGTATGCAGCTTGAGAATTATCTAATGCCATCGGTATTGCCTGAATTGTGTCATCTTTTCCATTCTTTTCACCTTTTTTTTTTTTTTTTTTTTTTTTTTTTTTTTTTGTCTGGTGCATCTAAACCTTGATTTTACGTGAACCACTGGAACACTTTTGTCTTTGCCATATTATATATAGGGAATTCGACTTGATTTGCTACTGGACCAAAGATATGACAGGCTTACATATCTGTTTACGTCGTCACACCAGTGAGAGTCTACAATTATCAAGCAGCTAAACACGTTATAGAGACATAGTTGCAGATGTCACTTATTCTTCAAAAAATACTGAACCATATCAGTCACATCTATATATCGAATTTTGCTACAGACAATGAAATCAAATGGCCGGTGCTGAGAGCATATCGAAAGGTATTTCTGTTTGAAAATAATGCTCCACATGAGTATCATGACTAAAGGGTAAGTTCAAAGAGATAATACAGGCAATAACAAGCGAGTGTTTGGAAAAATGTACAGAGGGAAGAGAAACAACAAGAGCAGATCGAGACCACAAAAGGCAGGGAAGACATACGGCATAATACTAGACTTTTCCTTTTGTATTTATGCGTCTAAGTGTATGTTTTAGGTTATCGTTCTCGTAGCTATGTCGTGCGATGTTCGGATGTTGCAAACCAAAATATAATGTACCATAGGGTCCTTATCTGTTTATGTACTATTTGAGAATATGGTTCCAGTCTGCACCTCGTCAGTATACAATATTATTGACGTATACCTGTACTAGTTACCACTTCTCGAAATCTTTCATTTATCACACTACATTGACCCTTATACGACTAATCAATTTGAAGGCTGAAAACTCCAGATATCCTCAAATGTATGCGAGCCTGTTAAGAGTATTCAGTGCGATATCATACCAATAGTCTTCCCGATGAGCTTCCCAAAGATGCTGTGAATAGATCTTAAAATGTGGTCGTTAAAGAACATGGACCACAAGAGTATATCCCTTGAGAAAGCGAGCAAAGACAGAAGGTGATCAAACCGATAAGTCCCCCCAGAACTTCATGAAGCCTGGCACCCATTGAGACGCAATGCAGCACAGAGCAGGACAGACACAGGGCAGGGCAACTGACACAGTGACTTGCTTTGGTGTACACGTATAGACAGCGCGACACAGGCTGACACAGGTCTGCACATTCTCTGGGCTACCCTGCGTGACAAAGGACGCCTATGGTCTGTACTTCAATAAACTTCGAACGGAGGCGCCCGCCCTGTATTGCGCCTTGTTTCAGGCGTCATTGTACAGGACTCATAATCATATAGGAGAGTCGACCATACGAAGCATTAAATGAGTGGGAATGTATATGCGTATGTGTGTGTGTGTGTGTGTGTGTGTGTGTGTGTGTGTGTGTGTGTGTGTGTGTGCGTGCGTGCGTGCGTGCGCGCGCGCGTCACAGACATACACAGTTTCACATGAGTTATAAGCTATGCTCAGACTAACAAACTACAGAATATTTGCTATTTGTACATGTTACCATCATTTTTTTAATACCATGAAATGCTTTTTAAAAGATGTGTGATATGCAGTTCCTTCAATTTCAACAAAATTATTAACAGATAACGGTAGTATAGGGGGAACCAAGTTAGATGAGAAGTGTTGGGATAGACTCCAAATTATATAATAAATTCTACTAAAATATACAGATTTTAAAACAACTGCCAGATATTCATAAAAATCGTTGCGTGAAGGCATTTAACGCCTTCATAAAAGCCTCTCACACTGGCTCTCCATCGTCACTCGGGTCTAATCATATAACTTCGGTTCGGGGCGTCATGAAACCAGGCTTCAAAGCTAGGTTGTTCAAGGTTCGAAACTAGTCGACCGCAACAGGACCACAGGAACGACAGTTTTGAAATACGGCCCTGTGTCACTTGCGTCCCAGTGTGCGTGTCTATGCCTACGTTCAGTGACTGTCAACATTAATGTCCACATACCTCGACAGCAGGCATATTTGCTAATTAATAAAATATCATCCATGTTTAACCAAGCTTGTGCTCTGATAGCTTAGTTGCATTGCTTTTTTTTATTAATATCTTGTCGTTTTATCACTTTCTGTTAAGATGTGAATGAGTAAATATGACTTTTAGCTACCTAATGTAATCCATTTTTATTATGAGAGGGAAGCACTGATTATATCGTTCGCTCCCAACTAAACGTATATGCTTTCCAGAGGGATGTATATAATTCTATATGAAATATTTTTATTAATTTTATGTTATTGCTAATAGTATCATATTTATGCTGATGTTGATGCTGATATACAAACGGGCTTCTGGAAAAAAAAGACAAATTTTCAATCGGTTTTGTTTTACTGGGTAATGTAATATCTGTTCATCCATCCCGGCTTTCCTCCTATCCATCTATCCTTCCGTCCAATAAAATCTCTCTTTTATCACACACACACACACACACACACACACACACACACACACACACACACATATATATATACACACTTATATATATATATATATATATAAGTATATATCTATACTTATATATATATATAAGTATATATATACTTATATATATATAAAATATATATATATATATGTGTGTATGTATGTATTTATGTATCTCTGTCTCTCTCTCTCTCTCTCTCTCTCTCTCTCTCTCTCTCTCTCTCTCTCTCTCTCTCTCTCTCTCTCTCTCTCACTCTCTCTCTCTCTCTCTCTCTCGATATATATATTTGTATATATATATATATATATATATATATATATATATATATACTGTATATCCTCGTTCGTAAAATATATACTGGGATGACGGAATTTATTTAACGATACGTTTACATACAGGAGATAATCAGAAAGTCGGTGACTTCCTGACACGGTAATTGAGTGTATGCCCATTAAACTCTATTACTCTTAAGTATATGGTGTACCGTGGCGCAATTACAGGCTCTTGCTGTGGCAGAAAATCAAAGTTAGCCATGACGACATTTTTCAAAACTTCCTGAACGACACAAGGTAGCTCCTCTCGGACGAAATTTCTGAAGCATCATATCAACAGTGTGGTTCTATACGAGGATGTAAAGCTTGTCGCAAAAGCCTGAAAGCTGCTTATGTGCAAAAGTCAGGTAAGACGACATTCACGTACTTCGAATTATACATCAACCGACTCTGAGGATATTCGTGATGTGTTACATATTGTATGTTCAAGTGTGGAACAATCATGTGATACGCGGGTCTCAGTCGTTTGAGTCATAGTTTATTTATTGCACTTTGATTTCACCATCCAAGTAGAAATTAAATAAATATGCAACAGTACATACATAAATACATGTATATGTAATGCATATATATGTATAAGTGTGTATACATGTGTATATGTATGTATATATATACACATGTATACATACTTATACATAAATATATATATACACACACATATATATATGTATGTGTGTGTGTGTGTGTGTGTGTGTGTGTGTGTGTGTGTGTGTGTGTGTGTGTGTGTGTGTACACACAAATACATGCATACACACACACACACACATACATACATATGTACATACATACACATACATATATATACACATATATACACACATATATGTATGCATTTATATATATATATATATATATATATGTATGTATGTATTTATGTATGTATAAATATACATATACATATATATACACATATATATTATATATATATATATATATATATATATATATATATATATATATATATATCACGCGGAAACATACACACACACACGAACAAACAATCACATAAAAAAGGAAAAAGGAAGCCAAGATTCAATAAACCAGACCAGGTATGCGAAGGAAACAGCGTCTGTGAGATGCCGAACTACACTCTGAAAATTGATGCCCGGCTCCATAAGCGAGAGAAGGAAGCATCGATCCACGAGCGGCGGCCGGCTGGTGCGAACACTCGAGCTGCAAGAGACCCTTTGCCTAGCTTTTTATCAGTCCTCGCGCTAGGAGGCTGCTGGTGCTCTGCGCGATTCCGGTTTGGATTAATGTCGTTTGTTTTTGTTTTTCCATTGTTGGTTGGTTTGTTTTCTTAATGTTTTTTTTTTTTTGTTTGGTGGTTTCGTTTTTTTTTATTGTTTTGTTTGTTGGTTTGTATTTTTGAAGGGGGGTATGTGTTATTCTAATGAGGGAGATGTGTCGTTTTGCTAGCGGTGCATGTGTTCATTTTCGTTATATCAAAATTCCTAATTGATACAGCTTTACCATTTTTATTACAATTGCAAATAATATTTTCATTATTTATATACCTTTTCTTCCCTTGTATTAAGAGTAGCAAGCCATACCAGAAGGAATACACTCTGTCAATAAATAAATCACAGATACCTCGTGCGGACGTATAAAAGCATCGGCGGACAAGAGCACTTCTGCTCCCCCCCCCCCCCCCCCCCCGACGCAGCATCCCCCTCACCCCCCTCTCCAACTCTCCTCCTTTCTCTCTCCTTCGCTTCGCCTTCACAAGATACGCCGAAAGATTTCGTTCCCATCTAGTTAGCACGGTCGTTCAACTCTCTCCTCCCCCCCCTCACTCCTTTCTACCCCCATTTGTCTCCCCCCCCCCACTCTCTTATGCCTCCATCTTCCCCTACTCCTTTCTCCCCCCCCCCCCCCCCTTCGTCTGCATCTCCTACCCCCCTCCCCTCCCTCCTTCCTCGGTCATCTGCATTAACAGCCGGAAGTTGCATCTTTGTCTAGCTTGGGGACGTTCTGGAGAACATTTTCCGGAGCCGAGGATATGTAACGTGTGTTTGTTTAAGTCTGTCCACTTTATACGTTTGTGGTATGCCCATGTTTATGTGCGTCTTTGCAGCCCGCGTATATTCACTTTATGTGTTTGTTGTATGCTTTTGTTTATGTTTGTCTTTGTGGCATACTGTTTGCTCAAGTTGGTCCGCAAAGAACGCTGATTACGTCGTGTATTTTGGAAAAGTTTGAAGACATTTTCTCTCAGTCTTTGACGCAAACACTCTTCCCTCCTTTTTCAATATCCAAACTGAGTAAATGAAAGCACAAGGCCAGTAAAGATTCCAGAAAGCAAAAATATTATAAAGGAGCGTTAGATTTTTTTTTTTTTTTTTTTTTTGTAATATACGTGTGTATGTGCGTGTGTTGTCCGTAAGTCTTTCTGTCTGGTTGTTTTTCAATTTATGTATATAAGTTTGCCGAGGATGTTTCTATGAGTGTGAGTCATTAACGCATTCCATTTACAAGTTTGGATTAGAATTACTAAACTGTTTCCCAATCCAATTTCATGTCACAATATATACAAACAAACACACACATTTACACATCACATATATACGGCTGGTATTTAGAAGAGCGATTAGACTGGCCATATCAGAGACGTGAATGATCCCTAGGCTCTTGATCTATCTTCTATCTATCTATCTATATATATGCTTGTATGTATGTATATGTATTGTATGCATGTGTGTACTGTATTTATATGTGTGTATTGTATGTGTATGTGAGTATTGTATGAATATGTGTGTAT
>NC_061849.1:5568907-5573907 GCF_019202785.1 Penaeus chinensis
AGTAATATGTATACATACATTCATACATATATAATAATATACATATATAGACACATCTGTACACACACACACACACACACACACACACACACACACACACACACACACACACACACACACACACACATATACACACACACAGATAGATATAGATATAGATAGGTAGATATAGACAGATAGATAGATATAGATACACATATGTTTGCACATGTGTATGTATAAACGTACGTAATACACAGTCACACACGCACACGCAGTTTCGAGTGAGTGAGTGCAACGAGTCGGCCAAGAAAGAAGAAAAACTATGACATGAGGAAACGTAAATGAATAAGAATGAATAGAATTCTGCGTATGCTTAAAATTCAGTGCATGTGGACGATGATGATGATGTGAGGACGAGGAATTTCCTCATTTCCATTTGCTTGAAAGTTTCGTTACGTAAAACTCTGTAAGCTTTGACTCCAGCTATTAATTCATTGTATAAAACACATCTTTTTTTTTACAGAGGTCGAGAAACTCGGAAGTTCGCTATAAAATTTTATTAACCATAAACATTATTCTTTTTCTTTCATTTGTATATGCGTTATGACTCCAGGGTTAAAGCTTTCGTATATAATGGACAGTGACATAAATGACTGCTTGAATGAACATCACCGCTTTTTTTCGCACAGATAATTTAAAACTGGCTTTCACACGTGTGCTAATCTTGCTCTCTTTTCATACTTCACCTCGTGATGTGCGTTGTCTTACAGGATATATTAATCACGCATACTGTAGGTCAATATACAATTCATTAATATCTCTGCTTAGCTAAGTGTGCTAAATCGCCTTTGTATATGACTATATAAGAGCGTCTTCAACAGGAAAATTATATCTGAAATTCCTTTAGCAAAAAGTGCTGTACACATTTCTTTTTTTATACTGAAATCTTTGCTCAATATAATAAATAAACACGCAGTTTTCTGTTAATCCTTTTGGTTCAGATTTTTAAAAATATAATTTTGTAATGATGTTTGGACGTGGGTCGGGGAGGGGGGGGGGGGGCTGAGAGGCGAGGACCTCCTACAGGAAGAAATCGTAAAATTTCCTGAGATTATGCGCATAACAATAAAAAAAAAAAAAAAAAAAAAAACTCTGTAAAAAAGGCAACCACTTCGTCTCATTGTGTAGTAATGGCAGTCAGATGTCTTGAAAGTCTGCCTTTGATCTGCGTTCGGGAGGAAGCTGCCTATCAGATTCAGGGTACAAAGACGCAGCGAAATCTTTTGAAAAGAAACAAAAAAAAAAAAAAAAAAAAAAATCACTTCCAAATCGTATTTGATTAACGTTTCATCAGACCGCGTACAGTTTTCTTGGTTTAATTATATTACTGTTATAATGAAACACCAACTTTTGATTACTACATTGAGCAGGCGTGTGTGTAATTACAGTATTCCTTAAATATATAAGCGTGTGCCTTTGCTTTTTGAGTACGTTTTGTGTGTGTGTGTGTGTGTGTGTGTGTGTGTGTGTGTGTGTGTGTGTGTGTGTGTGTGTGTGTGTGTGTGTGTGTGTGTGTGTGTGTGTGTGTGTCTGTCAAGACGTAATTGTATAACTTTTTCACTCCCATTGTGTGTGTTTCTGTGCGTGTGTATTTGTGTGGGTTGGTGTGCTTTTGATAATTTTTTATATATATATATGTATATATATAATATATATAATATATATATGTATATATATAATATGTATATATATATATATATATATATATATTTATATATGTGTGTGTGTGTGTGTGTGCGAGTGTGTGTGTGTGTGTGTGTGTGTGTGTGTGTGTGTGTGTGTGTGTGTGTGTGTGTGTGTGTGTGTGTGTGTGTGTGTCTGTTTGTGTGCGTGCATGATTGTGTGCGTTAGAGTGTTGCGCGCTCGTGCGTGTGTAATCTGCATTTTACAGGAAATTCCCATTAAAACCCTTTTCTATGACGCAGTACTATGATTCAACAAAAGCTTTTTGTGCCCCGTCTTATCTAGTCTTTTACACGAGAATTTCGCTTTATAAAAAAAAGAAAAGAAAATGTCACTCCTCTCTTTTTATTCCTTCCAGGGCTTCCATTAAGCGAAGACTGTGTATGGCAACAATCCCCAAAGAAGAGTTTGTTTTACGATGCGTTGCCATACAACAATCACTGTCGATGGCAATTCCTTGTAATAGGATGAGTTTACCAAAACCTTCGAATAGGATATGTTAACGAGATAGTTTTTCGAAAGATGATTTGTGAGGACTACACCCGTGAATAATATATTTTGATGTGTAATTCATATCTGGATATCTAAACGAACTTTTCCTTTTCCATGGTAACTAAGCGCATTAAGGTTGTCAAAAATTGCACATGATTACTATTAAGCCCTTTTGAAAAAAGGATTTATAACTCTATACTATGTGCAAGCAGACATCCACCAACGTAAGCATACATAAAAGTCCTGCATATTTGATGTATTAATTGATCTAATATTTTAATCAGAAGCTTAAATCAGAATATATCTCGATCAGTCATATTGTTCTTTTCATCTCTAGTTTCCTTTCAGAGGCAACGCATTCGCTCTTAACTCATAGGAAAAGTCATCGTTTACATGAAACATAACGGTTTTATCAATCAGTCCATCTGGAAATTTGTTTTCGTTTTGGGGGGTTAAAGATATCAATCTATTCCTCATTATAACACACTGTGGATCTTCAACACACGATCCGAAGAGGTATAACAAATGTGTTTCAAGTATTGTTTTCGTTGGGGAGGTTGGCAATAATGTCATTTCACACTGCATATGGTTGTGAGAGGCTGTTAATTGATTTTCTTAACCCCTTGCCGACGGATACGACGGGTAGACACGTGCTTTGCCCACTGTTAGTACTTGTTTGATTGTTTTTACACATAGATGGCTATACTTGTACTAAGTCACCAATGAGCCAGTTAGGAGTACTGCCCGTCTCGCCCGTTCACCCTTTTCTTTGATTTACGAAATATTTTACATTATCTTATTTTGCTGTTACTAATATTAAAAAACATTATAATAATTATGATGTTTATAATAAAAATAACACCATCGATATCCATAGCACTAGTAAAAAACACGTTTTTCCCGCCAATTCAAATCACGTGAGGTCACAAGGTCTACTAATTGACTCCTTTGTGGCTAAGCACTAGCAGAGCCATCTATGAGCAGACATTTCACAAAAAATATAGAAAATGGGCACAGCATTTTCCCCTTTTTTTGTTTATTTTCCCCGACGGCATTGGGTTAACCAACAATTTTTTTTTTTTTTTTTTTTTTTTTTTAGCCTTTTAGCCATTGTTTAGATAAAAAGTGATCCAAATCCCACTATCCTAAAAGGGAAAACATTATCCTTATTTCAGATGGAGGTTAGATCATAGTAGGTCCATACATTTCGGAATTTCGACTTTTACATGTGTGCGTCTTTTAATTCCTCCTGTGTACCTGTCATCAGATGTTAATCAAAGGAATTTGCGTTTTTTTACCCTATCAAAGTGCTCTTATTCTGAAATCTTGATAATATAGTTATCAAGAATGTAATATTTTAAGCTTATGGTCACTGTTGTATTCATTTCTCTAATATTATTTTATATTTTGCAAATTACACTCCCTTTTACAAGCTCGACACGTTTTATAAATCTCCTTGTGAAGGTTTTGGTTCATATTCTACCATCATGAGAAAATCTTAGACTTCCGTTTTTAAGGAATATTCCTTGCCAATTTCGAGCCATTGCTTCTATCTAGAGTACGTTGGTAATCTAAGAAGCAGAAGTGTGTTCTATATTAGTCTATTGTTTTATTTTTATTTTTTTGGAAACTAAACTGATTAACGCCTTTTCCTCCTTAAGTCCGAACTGTATGACTTCTAGTACTCCATAACTTTCTAAGTGATACTTGCTTCTACGATGTGAATGAAAGTAAACGCGTCATGTGAGAAGCTTCGGTAATGAGCCTGAGTACGATTTTCAGGAATCCATTAGGGTTTATTTCAGACGTTAAGATTTCATTCGTAAGCTTTGTTATTGCTTCTTAGACTCATAGCCCAGACTTGAGAGAAATTCTGCTTGTCGGGTATCAGTAGCTGGGGATTTGTTCAAATGTTTGAGTGTGTGTGTTTGTTTGTGTGTGTTTGTGTGTGTGTGTGTGTGTGTGTGTTCGTGTGTTTGTGTGTGTGTGTGTGTTTGTGTGTGTGTGTGTGTGTTTGTGTGTGTGTGTGTGTGTTTGTGTGTGTGTGTGTGTGTTTGTGTGTGTGTGTGTGTGTATGTGTGTTTGTGTGTGTGTGTGTTTGTGTGTTTGTGTGTGTGTGTGTGTGTTTGTGTGTGTGTGTGTGTTTGTGTGTGTGTGTGTGTGTTTGTTTGTTTGTTTGTTTGTGTGTGTGTGTTTGTGTGTTTGTTTGTGTGTGTGTGTGTGTGTGTTTGTGTGTTTGTTTGTTTGTGTGTGTGTGTTTGTGTGTTTGTGTGTTGGTTTGTTTGTTTGTGTGTGTGTGTGTGTTACAAAATGCGTACAAAGACTATAGTGGACTCGTATACTGATGCAAGCAATGTACGCGTGCACGTGCGAGAGCGCACATGCGTATTTGTTTTTTAGTATATATGTTCCATTACATCAATTGCTTTCGTGTCATATGTATTTTGTTTGAATCCTAAAAAACAATTTATTTCTGTCTTTTTTTTTATTTTCGTAGACAAATACAAAAGCATCCGCGACCATAAACACGCAACGGAGGGGAAAAAAAAACTCACACACACAACAGCATCGTTTACAAAATTACCTTTCACCAAAATTATGTTTTCGAAATAATTCATGGAAAGTGTGGAAATATGATTCCAAGAAAAAAAAAAAAAAAAAAACTGAGCTTTTGCGTGTGGAATCCTTGCCTTTTCTAAATCCCTTCCTCTTCCCGCGTTGAACAGATGAACTAAACCTCCTTGAACTGTATTAATCTATATTCATATGCAGTATATATCTAT
>NC_061849.1:5633907-5643907 GCF_019202785.1 Penaeus chinensis
TAGAAATAATAACAGTAATGATCATATATTACTTAAACACATGAAAGTGTCCGTGAATATGCTTGCACAATACATATATGTATAAATATATATATGATATATATAAATATATATATATATGTGTATGTGTGTGTTTGTGTGTGTGTGTGTGTGTGTGTGTGTATGCAGTAAGATTTGTCTTAGCAATATGAAGCTTATGAATATATGAGTATAAATAAAATATAATTAATCTAATTCCACCCGCTACTACCACTATTATTGACGTTAAAACACAAGTATTGAAATAAATAATAACTACATTGATAAGCAATTGTTTTTTTTTATCATTATTCTCATATTCTCCCTCATTTCCTCTTTATATTATTGTCTTTGTGATTGTTGTTCTTCCTCTGTCATAGTCTTATCTCCAGTCCTTATTCTTAGCATCTTTATTATCATTTCTTCTTCGTCTTCTTCTTTTTCTACTTGTTCTTGTTGCTGTTCTTCTTATTCTTATTATCATTATCATTATTATTATTATTAGTATTAGTATTAGTATTAGTATTAGTATTAGTATTATCATTATCATTATCATTATTATTATTATTGTTATTATTATCATTATTACTATTATGATTATGATTATGATGGTGGTAGTGCTTATATTTTTTATCAATGGTATTAGTATTAATATTATTAGTAGTAGTAGTAGTTATAGTACCTTTATTATTATTGTTACTATTATTACTGATGTTGTTGACGTGGCTGTTGTTGTCATTATTATTAGGAATATTATTATTATTATTAGCAATGCTATTATTATTATTATTATTATTACCAATGTTATTATTATTATTATTATTATTATTATTTTTATTATCATGATGATGATTATTATTATTGTTGTTGTTATTTTGTTGTTGTTGTTATTGTTACTATTATTATTATCATTATTGTCGTTGTTGTTATTGTTACTGATATTGTTATCATTATAATGATTTTACTATTATTATTGTTATTTTTTTCTGTTCATTATAACAGTTATTCATATCATCATTGCCAACATGATCGTTATCATTATCTCATTGATACTAAGATTAAAATCATTATCAGCTCTTATCGTTACCATCATTACTGTAATGATTATTATGAAGACTGTGATAATAATAATTACCATTTTAACGGCAGATAGTGCTTGTAATTACCGGTGCCTCTGAACAGTTTTTGAACAACTCTCATTATGTTCCAACGTCCCAAGAAACACTATGCGATTGACAACTTTGTGTGAATATTGTTAAATCTGATCTATTAACTGCATTATAGGACTTTGGGCATACAAAGTTTGCTTGCCAAACTCATACATTGGATCAAGTTTAAACTACAGCTATTTACGGACATGGTTTTCAGATTGGATAGATTTAACGTAATGTCAACAAAGACGTGATTCACGAAAGGCAATAAGAGGTGAGTAAGGGTATGATGTATTTATAACCCTTTTTTATAGTAGTCCCGGGATACTATGTTCTGAGTAAAGAGAATGCTTTTACGGGACCTTGCCGACGTGTGTGATGTGACTGTGAGTAGTTACGGTATAGGATATGTGCGATATATGTTTATGTGTGTATGTGTGTGTCTACACATACAGATAGATGGATAGATAGATAGATAAAACAATAGATATGTATATAGATACGCTCACTCACTCACCCACCCACTTACTCACTCACTCACTCACTCACTCACTCACTCACTCACTCACTCACCCATCCTCACACCACACACACACATACACATTGAGTATATATGAACGTACATACGCGCAAGTCCATGTATATACATATCTGCAAAGTAGATGCAATGTTGAAACGTAAAGCAAAACGAAAACCTGAAAATCCTATAACAGGAAGACGTTCGATGTTAGCCTGTATGCTAGCGTGTGGCACGTTACTGCGTCTTATTGAGACCTCGACGGCGCGTGTGTTCCTTATCACATCCTCGCAGCCGACCACACACAGCTGGAGACTCGTTCAGGTTAGTTGGAATTCTGCACGAGCATATTTCCTGCGGGTTTCGTGTGATGATTTGTATTCCAGTGGGTGGAAGGAGGCATGTAAGTAAGCAGCCGTTGAGAAAGGAGGCAGCCGAATGGGGAGGCAAGCGCGGCAGAAAACACCGGGTAATTTATGTTTTGGGAGCAGCGCTTAAATATGCTGCGACGCCTCGGAACACAAGGGCAAGACAATGAGCCTGGCGTCGTGAAGTGGAAATTATCAAGGAGGGGAATGAGGAGGAGGAGCAGAGGGAACAAGAGAGGAGAGAGGGAGGTAAGGGGAGGCGAACTATCAGATATTGCGCGAGCCAGGTTAGCTTCGCCGTTTTAATTACAACGGGGATATTACGACGTCCGAACACCAAGCGATGCTCAGTTTGATAGTAAACACGTTAGAATTGGAACCCTGGGAGATCGGTATGAAGAAGACGTGAAACTTCTAAAATTGACATCTGGAAATATGTTTGTTCAACATGGTCACCAATATTCATTCGCAAAATCTGTGACTTGTTTAAACAAATAAACCTAATAAAAACGCGAGCAGCATTGGCAGAGTATCTAAAATCTAGTGGAACTTATTAAGGAAGATGTGTCTGTAAAATAATTCTTATCTGTCGTACCGAATGGGTAATCTGCTCAGCATTACCAACGGAATCTTTCGCTCTCAGAAGAGACGACGCAGCCCAGCACAAAATGTCGCCATGCTTGTTTGCAAATAAATAAATAGGAATTTGTCGTAATCAGTGTGCCGGAAGAGAAATGACCCATTCCGAGTCTCCTGACAACAAAAGCGCAGCGTTTCCTCTCGGCGCACGAAGAGACGGCTGGGCGCTGGAGTAGTAACAGGGGAATATTTGAGATCGTAAAATCTTGCGGTACTGCCTCGCTCTCCGCCAGAGTGAGGCGCAATTTGTCCGGTCTCGCCGCTGAGGCCCCCCATATAACAGCCGTGGCCATGACTCCGCCTCCTCGCCGCCCCCACCCCCCCCCCCCTGCTTGTGTTTCATGTTCATTCGTTTTTCGGCATCGACATGTACATGAAATATATGTGTGTGGATTATGTATTTACAACACACACACACACACACACACACACACACACACACACACACACACACACACACACACGCACACACCTGTATGTGTGTGTGTATATATATATATAAATATATATACACACTCGTATATATATATTATATACACGTATATATATATATATATATATATATATATACATATGTATATATGTGTGTGTGTGTGTGTGTGTGTGTGTGAGTGTGCCTGTGTACATGCAAGCATGTGTTTATATGTTTTGCAGTGACATGTTTGTTTTTGTTTATTTTTGTTTGTGGGTTGTTCCGGCACGTACATACGTGCATATAGTTGCATTAGCATATGAATAAGCGTGCTGAATTTAAAGTATATGAATTATGATGTATCACTCGAAGACTGAATAAAAAATACTTTTGAGAATCCCCTTTTTCTTTGGCGTGGAAGAGGCGATGCCCTCGCTTTAGGAAGTAAGGGAAGGCCATTAGTGTTGCAAGCTTGCAAAGAACACGAGGCCGGAAAACCATGCTTTGACCTGGGTAAGCTCTTGTGATATGACATGGGTAAGCTTTTGTGATTTGGTCTTTGTAAGCTTTTGTGATTTAACCATTGTAAGCTTCTGTGATTTGACCTTTGTAAGCTTCTGTGTTTTGACCTTTGTAAGCTTCTGTGATTTGACCTTTGTAAGCTTTTGTGATTTGACCTTTTTAAGCTTCTGTGATTTGACCTTTGTAAGCTTCTGTGATTTGACCTTTGTAAGCTTCTGTGATTTGACGTTGTAAGCTTTTGTGATTCGTCCTTTGTAAGCTTTTGTGATTTGAATTGGGTAAGCTTCTGTGATTTGACCTTTGTAAGCTTTTGTGATTTGACTTTGTAAGCTTTTGTGATTTGACCTTTGTAAGCTTCTGTGATTTGACCTTTGTAAGCTTTTGCGATTTGACCTTTGTAAGCTTCTGTGATTTGACCTTTGTAAGCTTCTGTGATTTGACCTGGGTAAGGTTTAGCGATTTGACCTGGGTAAGCTTTTGTGGTTCTCCGAGGCTTCGAATGAAACAAGTAGAGCCGAATAGTTAATGATTCGAATAGTTAATGAGTGTTAATGATTGCGAAGGGAAATAGAATGAATTAGAAAATATAATAAGAAAGAGAAGAAAAGAGAGATTATAGAAAGGAAAGGAACAGGCCTTGTTTACCATTTGAAATGTGAAATGTGAGGGAGTGTGGGTGGAGAGGGTGTAAAGTGGATATACCCGCTGCTCGCTTTATAAAAATCGGACACCCTCACTTCAGGCCTAGGGTCGTTTGATTTGTATTTTATTATGTACCAGAGATATCGACTGAAATGAATCTCCTGACACTTCCTGACTGTTATCCCAGGACACACGCACGCACACAACACACAGCACACACACGCACGCACATAACACACACACACACACACAAACACACACACACACACACACACACAAACAAACAACACACACACACACACCTAAGGCTTGCATTACTCGCAGATTCTAACACTCATTTTCTCTTTCTTATATTCTCTCTCTCTCTCTCTCTCTCTCTCTCTCTCTCTCTCTCTTCCTCTCTCTCTCTCTCTCTTCCTCTCTCTCTCTCCCTCTCTCTCTCTCTCTCTCTCTCTCTCTCTCTCTCTCTCTCTCTCTCCTTCTCTCCCTCTCTCCCTCTCTCCCTCTCTCTCTCTCTCTCTCTCTCTCTCTCTCCCTCTCTCTCTCTCTCCCTCTCTCCCTCTTTCTCTCTCTCTCTCTCTCTCTCTCTCTCTCTCTCTCTCTCTCTCTCTTTCTCTCTCTCTCTCTCTCCCTCTCTCTCTCTCGCTCTCTCTCTCTCTCACCCCCTCTCGCTCTCTCTCATCCCCTCTCGCTCTCTCTCTTTCTCTCTCCCCATATCTCCCCTTCCCATCTATTTCCACCCATTCGCATTCTCTTTCTCCCTCTCAGTTTCTTACTCTTCCGCAGAAGCTCAATCGATTTTACATCTCATTAACAACTGATTTATTTGTCCCTGTATTGATCATCTCATGTTTGCGGACGTCTCGACACATTCGTTATCGTCTTATGTGTATCATAATCATTTAACAAATTCTATCCTTTCTGAGCACGTCTATTGTAATCAGTTGTCTATCGATCTGTCTCTCTGTCTCTCAGTTTTCTTTCCAACTCTTTAATTGGTTCAATTGTTTATTATTTTCGTTTTGTTTTTTGTTTCTATGTTTCCGATGTTCCACTTTGTTTGTTTTCCATTTTCTGGTGTATCTCTTTCTTCGTCCGATTCCGTGGGTTACGTCGCTACGAGGTGTCACTCTTCATTCGATTCCGTTCGTTCTATTGTTCCGATGTGTGTGTCTTTGTCCGATTTCATTCGTTTCATTTTCCCGATGTGTATGTCTTCGTCCGATTGCATTCGTTCTATTCTCTTTTCGTCCGATTCCGTTGGTTCTATTCTCCCGATGTGTCTGTCTTCGGCCGATTCCGTTCGTTTCATTCTCCCGATGTGTCTGTCTTCGTCCGATTCCGTTCGTTCCTTTCTCCCGATGTGTCTGTCTTCGTCCGATTCCGTTGGTTCTATTCTCCCGATGTGTCTGTCTTCGTCTGATTCCGTTCGTTCCTTTCTCCCGATGTGTCGTTTCCCCGAGGGAGAGCCGCGTTCCCTATGGCGACAGGACCCGAGGCATGAGTGTCGTCTGCCATTATCCCCGAGGGTCCCCTAGGGTCCCTGAAGCCCCTGACGTCCCTGGGGGGAGAGCGGCGGTCGGGTTCGCGTTGTCCCCCGGCTGATTATCGGACAATTTCTCCATTGTAAGATTGATCTACTTAATTACGCCAACAACTAAATTCCAGGGTTCCGCAACGGGATTATGTCTAGGGGATTTATCGGAGGAGCTAGGGTATGATTTTTGTTTTGTTTTTTTCAATTCTCTCTTTTTCTTTCTCCCTATCTTTTTCTTTTTATGGATGGGGGGGATTTCCATGTCTGATTTCGGCCGAGGATTAAGTGCTGCAACTTTTTTTTTTTTTTTATGGCGGAGTTTTTTATTGCATGCATTTCCGGTTCAACATTTCTAATTTTATCAGTTCGACGTATTTGCAGTGACGCAGTTGAATAAGCATTTGCATCAGGTTATATATGATTAGATTGAAGAGATACCGCAGAACAACACTAATCCACATTCAACACTTTTGAAATGAAATGAAAAGTACAAGTGCTATTGACTAACCCATTTACCTCAATAATTACAAAGAAACATTTTAGTGTATGCTTATTCTATGTATGCATCTCTTGTGTTCACTATCCATTAAGATTAAATTAAAAAGCAGGCGAATGAAGCTAGAATTGCTTGCCTTGCTTTTTTATGTTAATTGAGTCGTCCCTCCAAGCACCGCGCTGAGACGACTGTATGCAAATATCCCCCCAACGGGTGAGTTTTGCAAGGAGAAAATGCGCAATATCAAAACCTCACTCTGTTCTCACAAAGGAAAAAATACGGCGAGGGAAAGCTTCGAAGACACCGACCTCGCGCACGTTAATGTACATAATAAAATACATGTAGTATATCTGTGTATATATGCATTTGTTTCAGTCTCTTTGATCGTTTGTTTGTTATTCTGAAGTGTATGTGTCCGTTTGTGTTTGCGCAATGTGAGTTTGTAGCTCCTCTCATTTCAAAGGAGTTCGAATGAAGACGGCAAAAATCTTTTCTTCTTTTTCCTTTGTAAGAAAGAACTTCATCGGGGAAGAAAGGGTGACCACGAGGCTCGTCAACTCTCAAAACTTCTTGAGCATCAGCAGTCGCCGAGGAGAAGCTTCTAGATAATTTCTGAGTGATGAAAGGATGAGCAAAACCATTTTTTTTTTACTCAATATTTTCCCTCTTTTATTAATTTTATTTTCCAGTCGGCCACCGCCAGCGGGCAAGAATACACGATTATAGAGTCTGAGCATTAATCTTAAACTCAAGCTTGGCGAGCTGCGGAGTGTGAGAGAGGAAGGCGAGGAACTGCATGTTTTATTCCTTCAGATGAATTATGGATTTTTTGGTGAAAGCCTTTCCCTCCAAATTTAATTTTAAGGTTTTTGTGTTGCACAAGATAAATAGCACTTATATATTGCCGCTGTTCATCATCACTAGTATCATTGTTAATGGTATTCTTTAAAGGTATGACCTATTAATATTGATAATTTATGAAGTCATGATTATTATCATTATTATAGAATAATTTCATAGTTCCTTTATCATTTCCCTCAAGAAAAAAAAAAAATGTATAGTTGGGAAGATCATAACATCAAACATTTTAAAGTCAACGCTGCGCTGGATTTTCAAAGGACTTTTATCTCTTGAGAGAGTCCCTTGATTTTCATTCTCTTTGCTAAATCGAGGGGAAGAAACCTAATATTTTTACTTCTGCGGAGTCCGAAATTCAGGAGCGGGGGACAGCCGCCATCGTGTGCCCGCCGCAGAAAAGATAGTTTCGAATGTGTATCGGTTTCACATCGAGCTGCTTCGAGGCTTCTGTGCGAGGCCAATATCAGTCACCGGGCTGGGTCTCTCCGCCGTGGCTTGATTACGAAAGTTTCCCTTTGCCTCCCGCTCGCTGGCTGCACCCTTAAGCATGGCTCCGAGTGCACAGTACAACGGTTTTGAAAATTGATTATTGTATCATCGGTGTGTTATAGTGCAACCTTACTCGTTTCTCTCTCTTCTCTCTCTCTCTCTCTCTCTCTCTCTCTGTATGTGTGTGTGTGTGTGTATGTGTGTTAGAGAGAGAGAAAGTGAGAGAGAGAGTGCGAGAGCGAGAGAGAGAGAGAGAGAGAGAGAGAGAGAGAGAGAGAGAGAGAGAGAGAGAGAGAGAGAGAGTCAGAGTCCGTACATGTATGAACAAATGTACAGATACATTCATCTGCACATATACAGAAAGATTCATTAACAGATGTATATGTGACGATATCTTACACAAATTCCCATAAATTAATTCTTCCTGTATCATTTTGCATTACAGTTCTAATTCCCAGCTCATAAAAATGATACGAACACAAAGAAATATCAATCCTTTCTTTTGTTTTAGCGTTTTGTACTTCCACGTACAACATTATTTTACTTAATTCTTTTCTTAGCTTTGTTTTGTTAACGGTATTGGCGTTTGAAGTATAGTGTTAATATTTTTGGTTTAATATCTTTAAATAGGGATTTGTCAAGTAGTTTTTCTTAAAGATCTCAAGATGTATTTGTAGTCTTTTTAACTATAATGGATTTTAACTTTATCTTATAAACACTGTACATGTAGTTTTAGTGGAACTAAACCTTTAGGGAATGTTCCTATGATGTTTTGTTTTTTTAATCTGACTTCCTTTTATTTTCACACCGCACATTTAAGCTATGTTGTAAGTTGCTTTGTTTTTGAGGTGAGAATTCTAACAAAAAACGTTTTTATTTTAGAGTGTTAAATTCTTATGCGAAACTTCAATTTTTTTGTTTTGTTTGCTAGTTAGTTCATGCCGAGAGTGTTATGCATGAGAAAAGTGCGTGCATTTAGAATATTTACGTGTTAGTTCTTAACGCTTTTTGAATGAACATTATTCTTTCATTTCATAAATTTCTTTCCATAACATTTGCCAAACGCAATGACCTTCAAAGACGTGAGATTGCAACCCTTAGGCTCTTCCGTATATCCCAAATCTCCCGAACTTCAGAGTGAGAAAGGGAATGAATCAATATTTAAGGATAAACTTCTGGGGAGTTGTGCCGGCAGGAAGTGGGGGAGGGAGGGGGTGGGGGGGTGTCGAAGGCGTCAGAGATGGGTCGGTGGGTGTCTTCGCCGCTAAATGTGATGTATGAGGTTCGAACGCCTTGTAATCACGTGGAAATTGTCGGTATCACCCTCGTTCCAAGCACGAACAGTTGTGTACATAACGAATACGGATACGAAAATAGTTGGAAGATACATGAAAGTAGAAGTAGCAGTGATGGGAATTATATTAGAATTATACGGATTGGGTGAAAAGCGATTAGTAGAAACATTACGAAAAAAACGGTAATGACATTCGAATCGTGATTCATAGTTATTATCGCGAAGAAGATAACGAATCCTTCGATTTTTACCTTACCAACCCACCCAGGACTAGCCGGCCATGAAGAGAAAAGATTATGAAAACTTAATAGACAGCATTAATAAGAAAAGAATTCGGACGCGTCAGAGAGCCGTCTCCGAGTGCAAAGAATCGGATCCATAAGAAATGCAGTCACAAAGAATTCTACGAAAAGAGCGTAGAGTGTGGAGCAGCTAGGAGGAACCCTGCTGGACATGCTTGGAAATATGGACACTTGGTTTTAAAGAGGAAAGGGTAAAAGGAAACGCGGAGAGAAGAGAGAGGAAGGGGGAATATATACGAGAGAGGGAGGTGGCACCGGAGAGAGGAGTTATGAAGTAGTAGACGATGGGGTGGCGGGTTGGTGGGGACGGCCAAAGCGGGAAATGGAAGAGGAGGAGGAGGAGAAAGAAAAGAGAAAGAATAAAAGGGGAAAGAAAAAGAGAATAATAAAAGGGGAAAGAAAAAGAGAAAGAATAAAAGGGGAAAGAAAAAAAGAATGAAAAAGAGAAGGAGAGGAGGTAGCAAGAAAAGGCATCGGGGAAGTAGAAGAAGGAGGAGGAGGAGGCAGGGGTGGGGGGGGGGTCGGAAGCCATAGACATCCAGGAGGCGATGGTCGAGTGTGGGTGTTCCCTGCCTCGCCGAGAGTGGCTATTGTCTGGTCATTACGGAGGGAGAGGATCGGATTCATGCAACGGACACGCAACCCTTGTGGAGCTGGATTTTTGCCCTGGCGCTCGCTCCTCGTGCAGGGACTCGGGCCCTCGTCGGATTTCGTTCACTCGTTTTGTTTCCAAGTTTTCTCATTCTCTGTTTTTC